>NC_056728.1:577093057-577103057 GCF_019279795.1 Protopterus annectens | reverse complement strand
CATGTAGTAATGGCATACATATTGGTGTCAGACATCTATCTGTCGACACAGTCATGCTACTGCATAGCTACTTGCCAAGATGATGTCTGTCAGACCCTGTACAGATGTGCAGATGGATGGTATTCAGCTTGGATATGTACAGGCAACCTATGCTTTACTGACACTGACATGTCTGCCCAGCTGTGTTATAACTGGCATATATAGGAGACAGCACCCTGTATGCACCACATGTCATGGATACCTACACTACACTACCACAGTCAACAGAACATCTTGGGTACAGGTCTCCATCACAGACACTGACCATGTGTTGTAATACATGTTGCATACATGTCAACTGGATCACCTCAGTGGCCATTTGCAGGAGGCACCCAGAGGATTGGCTGATGCATGTCACTCTCACCCTGAGGATCACCACAGTGGTGTATGTCGATAGATTGCCTGCTGGCAGATGGCAGTTGGCATGATACCATTGTACACACATCCCCTACACTACCTATCTCTCCATGGACAATAGCCAGGTACCCACATATGACCACCTGCAGTGAGGCACTCCAGTACTAACACATGTGTGCATGTGCATTACTGAGGATAGCAGTATCTGTGTGTTAATACATCTGTAGTTGGGAATACCATGAGGGCCTTCCCAACCACAGCAACACCCACTGCCATAGTAAGGTGTGGCTGCTGCTGTAGTGGACATTACATGCACCCTGTTATGCTCCTCTCCTTCATGGCTACATGAGCCATGCAGTACTAGCACAACAGTGTTGTACAAATGGGTCGATAGGCATGGGATAACCACTGAGTTCTGGCAAGTGTGTGTACATGCGCAAGTCTGTATATCTGTAGGGTACAGCATTCTAAGGCCACATACTCCTATTAAAATACACATTGCCACACAGTAGTATGGATAGTGTTGTTGCTGCCCATAGGTGAGACGTGACAATGCAACACCCTACTATGCCTGTGGCATGTGCATTAGATGCATATCCCTGTAGTACCACTGTTGGGATGTACAATGGGTTGTATCACAGTCATGGGCAATGTGTGATGGTGAGTATGTCAGAGTGTCATCATGGGTTCCAGTGAGTACAATATCCACTGTGGGATGTGGGTGCTGTGTACACTGTCATTACACCATGGTACACCCGGCATATGTCCCATGTACCACTGTATGGTGACCACTGTCACCATCAACCATACAGATAACTGATACCACAATCCAGCCCAGTTATGCATGTGCTGTGTGCAGTCTACCTGTAACACACTGGACACACTGACAAGTTAACACCAATAGGCCCAGGTCTCTTGGATGTGTGTCTGCCTGTTATGTGTCTGTTAATGTGTATATCATGGTATGTCATACTATGTATTGACAACCATTACATCCCCCATTACCATACTGTACATGTCTGGGGATGTTCTGCATGTAACATGTAACTTGGAACACACCTCACCCTAAACACTGTGTGTTGTGTGCAATAAAAGCCACACACTTCAGTAGTACTACATACCTAGATAGGGCTCTAGTCCCAGTGTTGCCAAGTAATGAGTGTGCGTGTATGTGGACGGATCTGCATCAGGTTGCTGATTATACATGTCCCAGTGGGTCACCTGTCCATGTGGTGCAGGCAATAACTGTTATACAAACCTGTGACATGTGTTCCACTGTACCCAGGATATGTCACAGCCATGGTGTCACCACAGTGCCATACCCCTTGTGGAATATGACTGCAGACCATCCTCCTGCTGACACATGTACACCTACAACACAAATGGATAATATTATGGTGACCACAATCACTCAGTGTTACTAACAGCTATAATGCATCATGGCTGGACAGCTACACTACCTGACATGTATGCATTAAACATTAGTCCTGAAAACATGTTACACAGCAGTACATTGGCACACTGTAGTATAGTCACCATGTGCATCAGAACCATATTAGCCTATCCATGCATCAATGTTATGGATGACAGGGATGTGGCACAGGTATCATCATATGCACAGTGTGTGTTGTTGGTTTGCCAGAGACCGAGGGTGGGCCATACGTTTGACACCATGTGTGTGGGTGAGGGGTGTAATTAGTAGAAATGGGCATGGTGATGTGGTGTGTGCAGGTATGGGGTTGCCCTAGGAGTGTCCGTATAATGTGCGGGTATGCATGCACACAGTTCTACCATGTGGCTGTCATATACAGGTGTTTCTTGGACAGTGGCAGACCATACCTGGCAGGGTGTGCAGTTCACCACCTCTGGCCATGGATACGTGGACTGTGCCTGCCAGGGGTTCCATGGGCACATCCAGGTACAGGCCTCGATGTGCTACTCTCCTCTGATGATGACAGATGTCCGCAGGAACCAGGTCCCTCCTGGGACTGGCCAGGGCCATGTGCACGTGGCCTGTTGTGGTGTGGACAGTAACCCCCCCACAGTGCTGGGGCTGGTACTGCAACTACGGGAGTGCCTTGGTGTCCTACCACATCCACATTGACTGCCAGCTGTTGGTGTTGCTGGCCTACATCTATGCGGCCATTGCCGCATTCCCACCACATGTTCGAGCATGGACAAACCATGATCAATGAGGCCCACTATCTCACCCAACCATCTATCCATGACCTCAGTATAATCATGGAGGGCACCAGAAAGTTCATGGAAGTTGTCACTTGCAGATGGGAGAGCAGCCCTCTGCAGCCTCAGGCCCTGTTTGGTATACAGTTCCATACATGCCTGCACCCCCATGACAGTCTGAAACATGCGCCTGGTGGTACCAGTTGTGGTGCTTCTGCCAGGGGCATGATCACCACGGCCCTATCGTGAGCATCCTGGTACATCTGCCTATGTGGTGCCCTGCTGGACATCTGGCTATGTCTGCTGTGACCAGACACACTAGGCATAGATACTGTGAAGACTGGAGAGAAGGATGAAGGCTGCCAACCTAGTCAAATAGAATTTGATACATAATTCTGGCATTTGTAAATATAAATGTAAAATACAGGCTTGTGTCTTAAATGAAAGAAAACACTGTAATATATGAACTTCAGGATTGTAGCAACATTGCCATCTGCTGCAAGGAAAACTAAGCTAAGCATTTCAAATGTTCTTTGAAATTAAAACTATGTTTTGTATGTCCTTTGAAGTTAGAATTTGGAGTCGATGAGTCTGGCGTAAGCATCCTGCCTATTGTTTTAAGACTAAAGTTAATGACCAGAATTTACATGTGGAATGTCCTTTATTGCTCTAAGTGTAATATAATGTAAATGCAGTTTTGGTGTGGCCTGGGAACCAGGAAAGTGTAAACAAATGATGTAATGTTTTAGCAGAACTGCAGTTTCAATTTAAACAGAGAGAACCAGAAACTATTGAGCATTTTTGTCTTAATATCCAACTTCAGCACTGCCTGTTGTCTTAAGTAAGTTACTTTAAAAGTATATTTTCTTGTAGAAATAGCTAGGAGTATAAAATTTGACTAAGTGTGTTTTCTGTTATGTCAGAACTGTACTACGGCATTAATTTAAGTTTCTGTGTGATCTCTGAACTCTTGAATAGCACTGTGGTGTAGTAGTATTGTCTTGTGTTTTTAGTATTTATTATTAAATATTTTTAAACCCTTTTCAACTGTGGCTGGTTTATGTAGAGACAATTTAAGCTCTAGAGTACATTGCATATTTATAGAGTTTATTGTACAAAGCCACTCTAATAAGCCTTAGACTGTTTAGTCACACTTACCAATTGGAAAATAATATTGCACAGCAATAATTGGGCACCCTTTTAAGGGCCTTTGGGTAGCTGATAATTATTAGCTGGTGGTGGCAGTAATTACTACCGTATAGTCTGGGTAAAGGGGCACAGCTGGAGAATCTGTGTCAGCCTTGACCCAGGAGTGTCTGTGAAGTTGTATAAATACTTATCTTTAAGTGTGTCTGTGTTTGTGTGTGAGCTACTTGGAGAAGGACATGAAACAATGGTTGGACAGAGAGGGTACTGGAGGTTAGCTTGCCAGCTAGGCTGAGATCTGGACTCTATAGCTGTGCCAGTGGGGAGTCTTATTGGGGACCTGGAAAGCAGGGGAGCAACCAGCCCCAGACTGTCTTTGATCTCTGTGTGCACTTAAGGGAAATTGTACTTTACTGTGTGTATTTGTTATCCTCTCTCCTATATGAGACGTCCTCTCTGGTGTTAGTGGTGAGGAGTGAGGCTCCTTGATTGCTGGACCAGGGCACGGGTGTCACAGATACTACACTCTCCTGTGCACTGCCAACAACCGCCAACTGTCCCTCTGCTATGGCCACTGGTGATGGGGTATGTATAGGCACTGTAACTGTGTGTGGGGTTGGGGTGGCTAAGAGGGGGCATGTCAAACGATGGCGCAGTTTCGGCCTCTGACAACCCCACCTGTGCCTCAACAGTATTATCATCATCTTCAGTGTCTGTATGGACACTAACATTAGGTTGCATGCAGGAGGGACCTTGACTCACCTCGGCACCTATGGGGGAAAACAAGAAATGCACTTTAAGACCTGCACAGCATACACACACACACACACACACACACACACACACACACACACACACACACACACACACACACACACACACACACACACTGACATTCTACCTTAATATCTACCTGTCCCTGATTTTACAGACAGTCCCATGTTTATTCACATAAGTTCCCCATCCTGCAGCACACTTGGTAACATGCACTCATTAATACCACTCATTAACGTATCATTCCTCTAAATGCCTAGACGAGGGATCACAACACAAGACCTGTTGCTCCACTACCTACTTGACTTCAGTGGAGTAAGTTTTACATGGCCTCACTGCTGTCGTCCAGTGTTCACCCTGGGTATGTCCAGACATCATGATCATGGCCCCTATATGTTAGGGGCTACTATGTTCACTCCATAATGTTACGCACTGGAGTGCCATATGTAACTATTGCTCAGTACATGCCAGATTTGCTGCTCAAACAACTTATCATGTGGACAACAGTAATATATGGATACACTCCCTGTTGTTGTCTAGTAATTCCTCGATGCATCAGTAGTGCCACATACGTGGGTAGTCATTCACCTTTCTGCTGATTGCAATATTAAGGATATACCTGGTGTCTACGTCCCCTCCCAATGCATGTTCCATGCTACAGACCTTATTATACTATCAGCTGTCCTGTGATTACATATCAAACAAGTATTCCTGGTGTCTCATGTGTCAGACCATGTCCATGTACTGCACAATCCCAAAGGGAAGTATTGCCATACAAACAACCCCACAATCACACATGTGGATGCATGGACACCCACACAAACACACACACATGCACACACACATCCTACATGCATCAACCCCCCTCCACTCCACCAGATTGCACTTACAGACCCCCCCCACACACACACACACACACCTATAGGTGAGGTTGCACAAAGATAGTACACACAGTCCATCTATTAGCCATTTGTGAACATGCATAACATATGGTACTCAACAGCATGCAGTGCAGCTATAGTCAATCCATGCTAGCAATAGTATACATGTGTGTGTGATGCATGGGCTGTGTTAGTAGGTAATGCCCTTTCCCTTGGAAAACATTGCACCCATTTACACAGTATTGCTGTGTACCTGTTCTGCACCCTGCCATGTACTGTGCACCAAACCTTACAGGTGTACAAACCATTGCTGAATGCGTATTACTGTGTCAGTTATGTCTTCTCTAATGCTCACAGCCCCTATGTGTTTGACTGATGCATACCTGGGATGATATGTGGACAGATGTCATTTGTGAATGCCTGATGTCTGGTTTACAGATCTCAACATCAGCAGTGCATGTATGACCAATATGATACTATTACACTGACAACCATCAGACCTTACCGTGGCTATGGGGAGTATACACACCCTTATTGATATGATGAACTTTTCCTTGATCTTCCATAGGACCACATCACTGCATATATTAACAGTACATGAGCCTGATATGTGACATATGTCCTGTACATTCATATGCAGTGTCTAAGAAATGTGTTAGGTGTACAGATGCTGACCACGATGCATACACTCCATGGGTGCATATGTGTGCATACCCTTATCATGACTTTTTTTGCACATATTATGTGTACTACAGCAGTCACTATTCTTGGTGGCAGGGGTATACTAGCATGGGCCATCTGCATTTGCCAGTATATGGTCAGTCTGCCCTATGTATGTCCCCCAACTTTGCATGATTGCAAGGTCTACTCATGTGCACATCCCTTGGAGTTCACACACTGCCATCACTATTGCTGTAGAGTTAGGGTTACATCTGCAACAGTTCCTGAATCTAACTTTGTGCAGATACAGCCATTCTCAGCATCCTTAGGATCCCTGCTGCAGTGCACTGGTGAGTTGTGATGACTCCACACCTTCAGCCTTTTAGCAGGTGCTTGACAAGTATGGCCTACACATGTGTGTCAGTTTGCAGTGTCCCAAACACTGAACACCATGTGTAACAGCCTAGTCCCAGCTAATAATGTGGACCACAGTATTATGTTATGCCATAGTGTAGATCTGTAACAGTTGCCATTGTAATACTGGTATATACACTGTTGTAGCACTGTATAAGGGTGATGTTTCACACATGTCCCTACTGTAGGCCATGTGTCCCACCATTATGTTCATTCCTGTGGACACATTTCACAATGACAGGATGTTATTTATCTTGCAGGTGTCTGACATACCCTTCAGATATCCCATCATGGTCACTACTGTGATGCAGTGCATTTAACAGCAACACTACATGAACATGTATGGCATGCATTATGGGTAGGTGTGTTAGATGTGTGCATGGAATATACCATAGCCATTACATGCCAGGTGTATTGGCAAGCATGAACATAAACCATACTCACCAGCTACAGGCTGCTGCCTTGGTGGTATACCAGAGGGACCTACATAAGAGTGTGAGAGATGTGATGTCAGTGGCCACAGCTGTGGCATTGCTACAGAGTGGGTGCAGCATTACAGTACCTCAACAGTGCAAGTACACAATACTACCGCTTATGCACATCTGTTTATTACTACTACGCAGCAACAGACTATATATATGGCATCTCATATATGTATGATCTACCTGTACAGATGTGAATGCATACGCAACAGTGGTCTACTGATGTGCCCTGTAGCCTTACCTGCATGCTCCTCTGCCTGTGTGTATGGGTAGTATCCACCTCCACAATGGTCTCTGCCAGTTTTTGGGTGTGTGGGCAGGCAGGTGCCACGATGCTAACGAGGAGCTCCTCAACACATGTCAGAGGGGATGGGTGGCATGACCCCCTCCCAGACTGCAGCAGCACACCAACGGGCACTGCGAAGCAGGTCAGTACAATGATGCTGGACCTGCTCATAACTGCAGTTATGCAGGCCGACATCACTGACCCTGTGGACTAGATCGTTCCACAGGGTGGTCCACTCCTGCTGCACATGGACAGTCCTGCTGAACAGAACTGGATAGTGCTGTATAAGGTGGTTCAAAATTACCTCATTTTCCGCCACTGAATATCCTGGTAAATAGCCATGGGACATCTTGCCTTAAAGACATAAAGATGGAAACAAGTCTGAGCAACTCATACAGCAACATTACCATAGTTCCTAATACACATCTCTGTCACCTCCCCCATCATATCAGCGACAACAAACTGTTCACACAACTCAATAGGTATGGCTACAGCTTACCTACCACTGGGACATATATTGTATTGTACCACACTTTGTGCTATGTGTTTGTAGCCATGTTCCCTGTGTGGATGGCTGACAGAACCCACACTGTGAAAGTAGCAGACTCCAAATCCAACTTCAGACCAGTGACAAGTGGAGTACCACAGGGTTCAGTCCTGGGTCCTCTCCTGTTTAGTATCTACTTCTCTGAAGTACAGGCTAACATAGAAGGTCTTTGGCTAACGAAGTTCGCAGATGACTGCAAACTAGGAGCCATAATCAAAACTCCTAACAATGTGGACATCCTACAAAATGGCCTCATTGAGACAGATGCCTGGTGTCAAAGCCATGGCCTCAAGATCAATGCCAAAAAGTGCATTGTCATCCCTTTTGGTAAAAACTCTGTACCCATGAACTACAACATAGGCGGTAGTATACTTAACACCGACAGTGTGATAAGAGACCTTGGGACACAGGTGGACAGCAATCTCTCCTTTGATAATCACATCACCACAGTAGTCAGGAAATCCTTCTACGTGGCACATCTCATCACAAAAGGTTTCTCATCCAGAAAAAAATAGGTCATTGTTCCCCTCTACTCCTCACTCATTAGACCCATTATAGAGTACAACGCCCCTTTTGGTATGCACCTCACAAGACATCTACAACAACTGGAAAGGCCGCAAAAATACCTCACAAAGAGGATTACCAGCCTCAAACAGATGCCCTACTCAGACTGTCTCAAAAAACTCCAGCTTTACTCTGTCGCATATCGCCTACTCAGAGGTGATCTCTGCCTAACATACAGAGCTATGTCAAACCCAGAGCTGTTGGACATGCTCCACTTAAAGAAATCCCAATCCCTCCGAGCTACACGCTCTAGGGACCTAAACCTTGTCACCACAATAAACAGAACATGCCGTAGGGATAGATTCCTGTCCCAGAGACTTCCCATACTCTGGAATAAACTACCTATCTATATCAAACAAAGCTCCTCATTAGCACTCTTCAAGAAAAATCTTGATGATTGGACGGGAAATAGGAAATTCACCCCGGGGATCACCTCTGTGGCTCTGCTCAACAGTGGCACAGGAAAATAATTTTCTTGAGTGGCAAAAGCCAAGGTACCTTTTTGGCTGGGCTTGTATAGGCCCCAGGGCCAATAGCCTAGTACCTACCTATGAACCTATGAACCTATGGACACTACCATTGCTGGCCTGTTATGGACTATTTTACCTGCATGCCATTGTTAGGGCCACTATGGTTCCATATATGCATGTCGTATGCTTGCTATGTGACTGATGCATATCTGTCATTCTGTGTTATTGGGGATATCTATGCATGCTGTTGGACATGTTCTGGGATTGTGTGGACGATTACTACCCACATATGTTCTACAACAGTGACACAATAGCATGTTTAGGGAATAGTTGCCAGCAGAACAACCTCTCCCACCTCATCTGGCCATGTTACCAGGCCAGATCACATGTGGGACCCACCCTGGGGCCTCCTCATCTACTGGTCCAGCACTACCTTCAGGCGGAACCACCTCAGGGAATGTTGTTCCCCCCTGCGGGCATACGCAGACATGATCCTGTCACCCAAAGTCAGGTCCAGGGTCTGTTCCATAGGGGGCTCCACAGAAACTTGTGGGATGTGCTCCAGCACCTTGAGGCACCCAGTACACAATCACAGGGTCCACATGCTCTTCCTGCTCAGCTTCCAGGCCAGGCACCTTCAGGGCCGTGGAACTGCTGTTGTGACTAGCAATGGGTGGGGGCCTTGTTCCCACTGTTTCCATATGGGGGCTGATGGGGCTTCCACATCACAGACCACACATACCATCCAAGGTGCTTACCCACCACATGTGTCATATACCACCCCTGTAGGCTGTCCTCTATATCTACCAACCCAAACCACATCCACAAATACACCTGCTATCCTTCCCCTTATTCCCATTCCCTACTTCACAGACAAGGGCAATGTGGTCCAAACAAGGGGTTCACATGTGACATACCCATCCATGTTGCACACACTTACAGTTGTATATATCTGTGTGTATTGCTGTGTGTGATGTTCCCTCATACATAGCATGCAGCACTGTGGTGGTAATATAGGGGACATGTATTTACATACATGTGTGTGTGCGTGTGTGTGTTTGTGTAGATATATTTTATGTTGTATATATGTGTTTTTATATATATATATATATATATATATATATATATATATATATATATATATATATATATATATGTGTGTGTGTGTGTACACATATACAGTGATGGCAGCAACTCAT
>NC_056728.1:576875557-577088057 GCF_019279795.1 Protopterus annectens | reverse complement strand
CAGCAACATATGTTATGATTTCCGGAATACTGTATTAACTGATCTGTTTGAGAGTTGCATTAGTCTGTTTATATGTATTTCAAAGTCTAAACAGCTATATGACATGGGGTATACAACTGAATTGTACACAAATAAAGCTTTCTCATGTATGCAAACCTGTGTGTGGTGTTATATCTTTTGACCTCTCTGTGGGTATATGTTTCAGGCAACAATTGTCTTTTGTATGGGTGACTCATACAGTGTCCATTTGGTAAGGTGGCAACTGTAGGAATACCTGTTCAGTATAGTGTGACCCTCTAAATATGTATCTTCCTATACATCTCTCTGTCTGTGCATGTGTAGTACACACATATATATATATATATATATATATATATATATATATATATATATATGGGTCTACTTGAAAACACCGACACGCAAAACACCGACAACGAGAACACCGAGACCGGAAGATCAACAACTGAGATGACCGATGTTTAAACGCCCAACGGTGAGAACACAGACATGTTAAGGTAAGTGTGTGATAGTGACAGACTTTAGGGTTAGGGGCGAGTTAAGTGAGTTAGGGTTAGGGTGCGGGTAAGGTAAGTGTGTGATAGTGACAGGCTTTAGAGTTAGGGGAGGGTTAAGTGAGTTATGGTTAGGGCGCGGGTTAGGTGAGTGTGCAACAGTGATGGACCTTAGGGTTAGGGTTTGGGCTAAGGTTACTGCATAGATAGTTGTGTATGTAAGGTTTAGTGTAGGTTTGTAAGTTTTTTGTTGTGCTTGTGTTGTGTGTGTGTTTTTCGGAAAAGGTATTTGTTTTGTTTTGTTGATTGTTGGGATTGTGGTTTGTTGGGCATGTGAAGTTTCATGCTTTTAAACTGTCGGTCATCTCAGTTATCGATCTTCCGGTCTCAATGTTCTCGTCGTCGGTGTTTTGCGTGTCGGTGTTTTAAAGTAGACCCATATATATATATATATATATATATATATATATATATATATATATATATATATATATATACATATATGTATCTGCATATATATGTGTGTGTGTGTATGTGTGTGTGTGTGTGTGTGTGTGTGTGTGTGTGTGTGTGTGTGTGTGTGTGTGTGTATATATATGTATCTTAGGAATGTTTATTGCTTCCACATTGTACATTCCCTATGGTAGCCAGACTGCACTGCACGATATGTTATTGATACCAGCCTGACATCATACAGGTGGAATAGATTACTGTTAACATCTTGTGCCCATGTTGTGTCTGGTCCTGGTTATGGGACTTGCAACAGTTGCTATTGTATTGCAGGGCAGACCTGTTTGTCTGTGGGGGGGTAATATCAATACGTACAAGACGTATGTAGCTTGGGTCCTCTCACCCCCATTAATGGTGGCTGTGCTCATACATGTATTTCTTATGTTCCCTTTTATATCTGTAGCTATATATCTGTATATATATATATATATATATATATATATATATATATATATATATATATATATATATATATATCCTGCAGAGTACTACAAGCAGCAGAGCGACAAAAGAGTGGCTTTCAACTGATTTAAGTATTTTTTATTTCTCTGCATTTTTCTTTGACTGCTTTTCTCGCCGAAAAGTGATTTCTAGCATTTCTGTGCCTTAAAAAAAACCTTCCTTGCTGCATATTATACTGTTTTTTGCCTGTTAGCACTTTTAAAGTCATTTAAGTCTTTTTTTGTTGTTTAACTGTTGTAGGCTACACACTAAAGTGTGCTAGCCTGTTATAAGCATTTAAAGTGTTTTTGTAAAAGTTTATTGTATCTTCTGTTTAAAAAAACAAACAAAAAAAAAATTCTTGTTTCCCGCCTTTTCTAAGCTAGTCTAGTCCAGTTTTCAGATTCTGCTGAATTCAGGGCTGTGGTATAAGTTCCTGTGTTGCCCATATCCTTACTCGGATAGGAGGAAGTTTCTCTGTTCACCAGTGAGAGTGGGCAGCTTTGAGCAGCCTATCTCTCCCTGGAGGAGTGGTCTCAGCCCAGAAACTAGGAGTTTATTGGCCATTTTGGGCTAATTCCTATCTCTATCATCTCCCTGCCTTAAAACCTGCATTTGCGCATTTTTTCGCTTGTGTGCTACTCAGCCAAGCTCATTGTGGTGTCCTACAGAGTACTACAAGCAGCAGTGCGACAAAAGAGTGACTTTCAACTGATTTAAGTATTTTTTATTACTCTGTATTTTTCTGTAACTGCTCATCTCACCGAAAACCGATTTCTAGCATTTCTGTGCTGTAAAAAACCCTTCCATGCTGCATACTATACTGTTTTTTGACTGTTAGCACTTTTTAAACTCGTTTAAGTAATTTTTTGTTGTTTAACTGTTGTAGGCTACACACTAAAGTGTGCTAACCTGCTATAAGCATTTAAAGTGTATTTGTAAAAGTTTATTGTATATTCTGTTTAAAAAAGAAAAAAACAAAAAGAATTCTTGTTTCCCACCTTTTCTAAGCTAGCCTAGCCCAGTTTTCAGGTTCTGCTGAATTTAGGGCTGTGGTATAAGTTCCTGTGTTGCCCATATCCTTACTTGGATAGGAGGAAGTTTCTCTGTTCACCAGTGAGAGTGGGGAGCTTTGAGCAGCCTATCTGTCCCTGGAGGAGTGGTCTCAGCCCAAAAACTAGGAGTTTATTGGCTGTTTTGGGCTAATTCCTATCTCTTTCATCTCCCTGTCTTAAAACCTGCATTTGCGTGGTTTTTCACTTGTATACTACTCAGCCAAGCCCCTCCTGGTGTCCTGCAGAGTACTACAAGCAGCAGAGTGACAAAAGAGTGACTTTCAACTGATTTAAGTATTTTTTATTTCTCTGCATTTTTCTGTGACTGCTTATCTCACCGAAAAGTGATTTCTAGCATTTCTGTGCCTTAAAAAAAACCTTCCTTAATGCATACTATACTGTTTTCTTTTGCCTCTTAGCACTTTTTAAAGTCTTTTAAGTTTTTTTTGTTGTTTAACTGTTGTAGGCTACACACTAAAGTGTGCAAGCCTGTTATAAGCATTTAAAGTGTTTTTGTAAAAGTTTATTGTATCTTCTGTTTAAAAAAAAGAAAAAAAATATTCTTGTTTCCCACCTTTTCTAAGCTAGTCTAGTCCAGTTTTCAGGTTCTGCTGAATTCAGGGCTGTGGTATAAGTTCCTGTGTTGCCCATATCCTTACTTAGATAGGAGGAAGTTTCTCTGTTCACCAGTGAGAGTGGGGAGCTTTGAGCAGCCTATCTGTCCCTGGAGGAGTGGTCTCAGCCCAAAAACTAGTAGTTTATTGGCTGTTTTGGGCTAATTCCTATCTCTTTCATCTCCCTGCCTTAAAACCCACATTTGCGCGTTTTTTCGCTTGTATACTACTCAGCCAAGCTTCTCGTGGTGTCCTGCAGAGTACTACAAGCAGCAGAGTGACAAAAGAGTAACTTTCATCTGATTTAAGTATTTTTTATTTCTCTGCATTTTTCTGTGACTGCTTATCTCACCAAAAAGCGATTTCTAGCATTTCTGTGCCTTAAAAAAAACCTTCCTTGCTGCATACTATACTGTTTTTTGCCTGTTAGCACTTTTTAAAGTCGTTTAAGTTGTTTTTTTTACTGTTTAACTGTTGTAGGCTACACACTAAAGTGTGCTAACCTGTTATAAACATTTAAAGTGCATTTGTAAAATTTTGTTTTATCTTCTGTTGAAAAAAAGAAAAAAAACAAAAAAAAATCTTGTTTCCCGCCTTTTCCAAGCTAGTCTAGTCCAGTTTTCAGATTCTGCTGAATTCAGGGCTGTGGTATAAGTTCCTGTGTTGCCCATATCCTTACTTGGATAGGAGGAAGTTTCTCTGTTCACTAGTGAGAGTGGGGAGCTTTGAGCAGCCTATCTGTCCCTGGAGGAGTGGTCTCAGCCCAGAAACTAGTAGTTTATTGACTGTTTTGGGCTAATTCCTATCTCTTTCATCTCCCTGCCTTAAAACCTGCATTTGCGCATTTTTTGCTTGTATACTACTCAGCCAAGCTCCTCGTGGTGTCCTCCAGAGCAGCAGAGCGACAAAAGACTGACTTTCAACTGATTTAAATATTTTTTATTTTTCTGCATTTTTCTGTGACTGCTTATCTCACCGAAAAGCGATTTCTAGCATTTCTGTGTATTAAAAAAACCTTCCTTGCTGCATACTATACTGGTTTTTTTTGCCTGTTAGCACTTTTTAAAGTCGTTTAAGTCATTTTTTTGTTGTTTAACTGTTGTAGGCTACACACTAAAGTGCGCTAGCCTGTTATAAGCATTTAAAGTGTGTTTGTAAAAGTTTATTGTATCTTCTGTTTAAAAAACAAAACAAAAAAAATTCTTGTTTCCCGCCTTTTCTAAGCTAGTCTAGTCCAGTTTTCAGATTCTGCTGAATTCAGGGCTGTGGTATAAGTTCCTGTATTGCCCATATCCTTACTTGGATAGGAGGAAGTTTCTCTGTTCACTAGTGAGAGTGGGGTGCTTTGAGCAGCCTATCTGTCCCTGGAGGAGTGGTCTCAGCCCAGAAACTAGTAGTTTATTGACTGTTTTGAGCTAATTCCTATCTCTTTCATCTCCCTGCCTTAACACCCACATTTGCGTGGTTTTTCACTTGTATACTACTCAGCCAAGCTCCTCATGGTGTCCTGCAGAGTACTACAAGCAGCAGAGTGACAAAAGAGTGACTTTCAACTGATTTAAGTATTTTTTATTTCTCTGCATTTTTCTGTGACTGCTTATCTCACCAAAAAGCGATTTCTAGCATTTCTGTGCCTTAAAAAAACCTTCCTTGCTGCATACTATACTGTTTTTTGCCTGTTAACACTTTTTAAAGTCGTTTAGTCATTTTTTTGTTGTTTAACTGTTGTAGGCTACACACTAAAGTGTGCTAACCTGTTATAAGCATTTAACTGTTTTTGTAAAAGTGTATTGCATCTTCTGTTTAAAAAAAGAAAAAAAAAACAAATAAAATTCTTGTTTCCCACCTTTTCTGAGCTAATCTAGTCCAGTTTTCAGGTTCTGCTGAATTCAGGGCTGTGGTGTAAGTTCCTGTATTGCTCTTATCCTTACTTGGATAAGAGGAAGTTTCTCTGTTCACCAGAGAGAGTGGGGAGCATTGAGCAGCCTATCTGTCCCTGGAAAGTGGTCTCAGCCCAGAAACTAGTAGTTTATTGGCTGTTTTGGGCTAATTCATATCTCTTTCATCTCCCTGCCATAAAACCCACATTTGCATGTTTTTTCGCTTGTATACTACTCAGCCAAGCTTCTCGTGGTGTCCTGCAGAGTACTACAAGCAGCAGAGTGACAAAAGAGTGATTTTCAACTGATTTAAGTATTTTTTATTTCTCTGCATTTTTCTGTGACTGCTTATCTCGCCAAAAAGCGATTTCTAGCATTTCTGTGCCTTAAAAAGAACCTTCCTTGCTGCGTACTATACTGTTTTTTGCCTGTTAGCACTTTTTAAAGTCATTTAAGTTGTTTTTTTTTATTGTTTAACTGTTGTAGGCTACACACTAAAGTGTGCTAACCTGTTATAAACATTTAAAGTGCATTTGTAAAATTTTGTTTTATCTTCTGTTGAAATAAAGAAAAAAAACAAAAAAAATCTTGTTTCCCGCCTTTTCCAAGCTAGTCTAGTCCAGTTTTCAGATTCTGCTGAATTCAGGGCTGTGGTATAAGTTCCTGTGTTGCCCATATCCTTACTTGGATAGGAGGAAGTTTCTCTGTTCACTAGTGAGAGTGGGGAGCTTTGAGCAGCTTATCTGTCCCTGGAGGAGTGGTCTCAGCCCAGAAACTAGTAGTTTATTGACTGTTTTGGGCTAATTCCTATCTCTTTCATCTCCCTGCCTTAAAACCCGCATTTGCGCATTTTTTGCTTGTATACTACTCAGCCAAGCTCCTCGTGGTGTCCTCCAGAGCAGCAGAGCGACAAAAGACTGACTTTCAACTGATTTAAATATTTTTTATTTTTCTGCATTTTTCTGTGACTGCTTATCTCGCCGAAAAGCGATTTCTAGCATTTCTGTGTATTAGAAAAAACCTTCCTTGCTGCATACTATACTGTTTTTTTTTTGCCTGTTAGCACTTTTTAAAGTCGTTTAAGTCATTTTTTTGTTGTTTAACTGTTATAGGCTACACACTAAAATGCGCTAGCCTGTTATAAGCATTTAAAGTGTGTTTGTAAAAGTTTATTGTATCTTCTGTTTAAAAAACAAAAACAAAAAAAAATTCTTGTTTCCCGCCTTTTCTAAGCTAGTCTAGTCCAGTTTTCAGGTTCTGCTGAAGTCAGGGCTGTGGTATAAGTTCCTGTGTTGCCCATATCCTTACTTGGATAGGAGGATGTTTCTCTATTCACTAGTGAGAGTGGGGAGCTTTGAGCAGCCTATCTGTCCCTGGAGGAGTGGTCTCAGCTCAAAAACTAGTAGTTTATTGACTGTTTTGGGCTAATTCCTATCTCTTTCATCTCCCTGCCTTAAAACCTGCATTTGCGCATTTTTCACTTGTATACTACTCAGCCAAGCTCCTCGTGGTGTCCTGCAGAGTACTACAAGCAGCAGAGTGACAAAAAAGTGACTTTCAACTGATTTAAGTATTTTTTATTTCTCTGCATTTTTTTGTGGCTGCTTATCTCACCGAAAAGTGATTTCTAGCATTTCTGTGCCTTTAAAAAAACCTTCCTTGCTGCATACTATACTGTTTTTTGCCTGTTAGCACTTTTTAAAGTCGTTTAAGTAATTTTTTTGTTGTTTAACTGTTGTAGGCTACACACTAAAGTGTGCTAACCTGTTATAAGCATTTAAAGTGTTTTTGTAAATGTTTATTGTATCTTCTGTTTAAAAAAAGAAAAAAAAATATTCTTGTTTCCCACCTTTTCTAAGCTAGTCTAGTCCAGTTTTCAGGTTCTGCTGAATTCAGGGCTGTGGTATAAGTTCCTGTGTTGCCCATATCCTTACTTGGATAGGAGGAAGTTTGTCTGTTCACTAGTGAGACTGGGGAGCTTTGAGCAGCCTATCTGTCCCTGGAGGAGTGGTCTCAGCCCAGAAACTAATAGTTTATTGGCTGTTTTGGGCTAATTCCTATCTCTTTTATCTCCCTGCCTTAAAACTGTCATTTGCACGGTTTTGCCCACCTCGCAGCACCGGTTAGCTAGGGTTAAACTATTCCAGGCTCCATGGAGTCTGCTCTTCAAATTTTCCCTTAGAACTAGTCAAAATCTCAAATTAAGCACTCTAACTTTCCTTTTACAGCCCAGCACTTGCTCCAAGCCCTCAGTAAGCACTAATAAATGCTAACACTACACCCCCCTCTACTATACAGTAGTACAAGGCTCCCTATTCGTCCCTACCAGACAATCAGTAAATCAGTTCATTTACCCAAACAGGCATGTTCAAAGGGCAGTTTCAGGTATACTCTCCAGTCCAGCTGGTGAATCTGGGAATTTTGAGACAATGTTACAATTGCCTCATGTACATAGACAACCCACTCCTCCTTCCAACAAGCACAAATGTATGTGAGAGATGCAACTATACAGCCAAACTGGAGGCCAAGCTCTCTCAACCCAAGGCTGGTACAGCCAGTTAGGAGGAGAAGGGAAACACTTGCACCACACTTCCAGTCTCACATACATCAGTCATACATGCACCAACAAACAACACACATAAATACACAAAAACATATTCGGAGGCTCTAAATAAAAATCTGCCTAAGCAGCAGAGACCTCCAAAGCAGACATCCAGGCAACCTCCACCCTCATACAACAACCACGTATCACATACTTCACAAAGTCAGTGTGCCATGCAACCACAGCCCTTAAGGCATAACAACACACCCAATGCACTAGTAATAGGTGACTCTATTGTCAGGCACACTGACGTTCCACTCACCAGGCTGAACAAGAAGATTACTGTGAGCTGCTTGTCAGGAGCCAGGATCCACCACATAACACAAGCACTCAGGTCACTCCAAAACAAGTACAAATATGACTCTGTCATTGTACATAGTGGTGTGAATGACCTGAGACGTACCTCCCTGGACTACATGAAAAGAGACATAGAGGAGCTCTGTGATCATGTAGCCCAGGCCGGTATGACCCTGACCCTGAGTAGCATCTTGCCCTCACCAAGAATGATGCCACAGTACAAAGAAAAAATTATCAGTTTTAACAATTGGCTAAGCTATTGGTGTCATTCAATGGGGATCCAGTGTCTAACAGCCTGGGACGACATGCTCTACAAGCCACGCTGCTTCACCAGAGATGGCTTGCACCTGTCACCCTTAGGCTTTCGAATATTGGCCAAGGCTCTTGCCAACCCCCATAGTGCCTTTTTTAGGCAAGGCTCAAAAGACAAACCCACCTCCATAAACACAAGAAACCAGAAACTGAGGGTAATGCTACTCAATGCCATAAGTCTAAACCTCAAAATGCATGCACTCGAGGCACTCCTTAGCATGGAGAAAATCGATATCTGTGCAGTAACAGAAACCTGGTTCAAGGCTGCAGAGAGCATCCCAGCGCTACCAGGCTACAACTCATACCATACCTTTCGGCCCCAGAGCCTGGACCAAAATACAAAAGGAGGGGGTGTATCCATTTTCATAAAGGATACCTACACCTCTAGGTTAGTAGCACAGCATGAGGCCTCGGAGACCATCCATGTGCAACTAACAGTGGGCAAAGCTGCTTTTCAGATCGTAGCTTCCTACAGATCACCTACCATGTCTCAGGACCCCCACTCAGCATTCCTGAGAACATTGGAAAAAATAAAGGTCCTACCTAACACCATGATATTGGGAGATTTCAACTACCCAAACATTGACTGGGATAACTACTCAAGTACAAACTCCTTTGCCCAATGCTTCCTAGAGTTTATAAACTCAAACACTCTGGAACAGCTGGTCACCACACCTACAAGAGGTGACAACATATTGGACCTGATCATCACCAACATGGGGGATCAGTGCTCCACACCAGAGGTAAACCCCTCTCTGGTAAGATCAGATCATAAACTAATCACACTGGACATCCACATCCTGACCCCACCCCCAGACAAGGAAACCACTGTGAAAAACTTTTCAAAAGCCAACTTCACACTTCTCAAGACCGAGGTGGAAAGTTTCAAAGCCCCCTTGCTAAAGGATAATGCTGCCTATACCGGAGAATCCTTTACAAATGCATTCTATGAGCATCTACAGGAATGCATGGATCGAGCCATCCCAAGTAAAACCAAGACTCACTCCTCCAAAAATAGGAAACCAGTCTGGTGGTCCCCGGCCATAAATAAGCTATACAACAGAAGGAGGAAACTATTGCATGAAAGAGCAAAATCCTAAAAAGGAAAGACATCACTGATCAATATTAGCAAGAAACTACGAGCCCTCATAAAATCATCTAAGGCCAGTTTCGAAAGAAAAATTGCCAAAGACTCTAAAGATAATCACAAAGCTTTCTTTAGCTATGTCAAGAATCTAGGTGGCAACTCTCAGATATGCTCCGAGCTAGTGCAAAATGGCAAAAAATACACTGAACCAACTGACATTGCCAAAATCCTGGCAGACAGGTTCAGTGTAAACTTCACCCCCCCTCACCCCCAACAGGGTCCGTGTCCATCCCAGAAGAATGCAGAGCCCCAGACATCACAGACACACAGGTAAAAACAGCACTCTCCAATCCCAGGCTGTGTCTTACACGAGCTCCAAAATTAACTAAACCCTCACCTAAATTCACTGTTCAAACTCAGCCTTACCACAGGCTGTTCTGTTCTGCAAATATATGGAGAGAATCATCATGGAACTCATAAACAGAGACATTGGGAACCTCCAGATACTGGACCCTACCTAATTCGGCTTTGTTAAAGGCAGATCCTGCCTCCTAAACCTAGTTGACTTCTTTGAAACAGTTAGAAAGGCCATAGATGAGGGAAAGGTAGTCCACGCAGCCTACCTGGACCTCGCTAAGGCCTTTGACACCATTCCCCACTCTGGCATCATAGATAAGCTCACCAGCTTGAATATTAACCCCTATGTCATGAGATGGGTTGCAAACTGGCTCATGGATAGAACACACATGGTCAAATTTGCGGGTGCCACGTCCGACTGCAAACCAGTTACAAGTGGCGTCCCACAGGGCTTGGTCCTGGGACCCCTCCTGTTCGGTATATACTTCTCTGAGGTACAGGCAAGCACGGGAGGATTATGGCTGACCATGTTTGCAGATGACTGCAAACTGAGGGCCATAATCGACTCTCCGGCTGACACAGACATCCTCCAGAAGGGTCTCACAGAGACAGATACCTGGTGTCAGAACCATGGCCTTATGATAAATGCCAAAAAATGCATAGTCATCTCCTTTGGGAAAAACAAAGTGCCCACAAATTATCACATAGGTGGTAATCCACTAAGTACAGAAGATGTAATTAGGAACCTGGGGACACAGGTAGATAGCAACCTCTCCTTTGATAATCACATTGCCAAAGAGGTTAGAAATTCCTTCTATGTAGCCTACCTAATCATGAAAGGGTTCACATCTAGTTCAACAGAGGTCATTGTGCCCCTCTATGCATCAGTCATTAGGCCCATAATAGAGTACAATGCCCCATTTGGAATGTACCTTACACTACACCTGCAACAGCTGGAAAGACCACAGAAGTACCTCACCAAGAGGATCATGGGCCTCAAACAGATGCCCTATGCAGCTCGACTAAAGAAACTCCAGCTCTGCTCGGTTGCTTACCGCCTGCTCAGAGGTGATCTCTGCCTGACGTATAAGGCCATGTCCAACCCGAAATTAATGGACATGCTCCACCTCAAGAAAATCAAATCTCTTACAACCACATGCTCCAGTGAATTAAACCTCAACACAACAATAAACAGGACATGCTGGAGGGATAGATTCCTGTCCCAGAGACTTCCCTCGCTCTGGAATAGAATCCCAGTTTATGTTAGGCAAAGCCCCTCACTGACTCTCTTCAAGAGAAATCTTGACGAGTGGATGGGACATCGTAAATTTACCCCTGGGATCACTTCAATGGCCCTGCTAGACAGAGGCCCAGGAAACTAATTCAAAAGGGAGGCGAAAGTCAACACATTCTGGCTAGGCTTATAAATGCCCTTGGGCAGATGGCCTAGTACCTACCTATGAACCTAGATATATATATATATATATATATATATATATATACATATATATGTAGACATATATATTTATAGATGTATGCATATGCATATGTATGTATATATATATATATATATATATATAGATATATATATATATATATATATATATATATATATATATATATATATATATATATATATATATATATATATGTATATATATATATATATATATATATATATATATATATATATATATATATAGATAGATAGACATATATATATATATATATATATATATATATATATATATATATATATATATATATATATATATATATATATATACAGATAGATAGATAGATATTTATGTAACTATTTAGATAGAAATATATATACACACACACATGCTATTGTAACCTGATAGTAACTTTTTTTTGCTGACTCTAATGGGACTTTGTTACATTTTATTCACCGAGGAGCTTTTCTCCACAGGTCTCTGCTGAAAATGAGCCAAAAGCTCAGTCAGACTAACATGGTTAACACATGTAAAATAAATAAATACATAAATACATACATCTACATGTTTAAATACATTTCCTGTACTGTTGAATGACTGTGCTGGATGATATGTTTGTGAAAACATCAGGGTTATGTATATTTGACATGGCTTAGTGATAAATCACTTTGGCCATGATGTGCAGGGTCTTGGGTTCGAGCCGTGCAGAGGTTGTTTATTTTGTTTCTGGGCAGAACAAGGACAGTTGGATACAGCGTGATTAAGGCACTTTTAAGCAGTTGTAAGTGGATTTGAGCCCAGATAAGGACTGCTAACTTCCCGTTAAAGTTTCTTATACTGATTCAGCTTTTCAATTACTTAACCTGTGTAGGCATTGCTTACCCCCACGCAAACAAGCTTAAACCCACTTACTGCTGCTTAAAAGTGCTTACTCCCGCTTACCCCTGCACTAATTTCTTTAAAAGAAATGAAAAAGGGTTGATAGGAAAGTGGTGAAAAAGCGGCACATAAAGGGAAAGACAGTAGGGAAAATAGCTAGGGATGTACAGGAAGGGTATAGGGAAGGTCCATAGCTGCCCATTTCTTCTACAGCAACAGGTGTGGATATACACTGAATTTGGAGATAGATTTGGATACTCGTACCCCTGAAAGAGGGGTGAGGACAATAATAATATGTTGTTAAGCCATTTAGACCAGATTACATGTGTCCAGTGGACACGTGTGCGAAATGGACAGCTATGTATGGGGTGAGATTTTTGGGGGCAAACAGATTGCCCTTTTTTTTTTCAGGTGAGAGTGGGATGTTAGGATGGGATAGTTGGTATATTTGGGGAGATAGGTTGGGTAGGTTAACAGACAAGACAAACAAGATGCATACAGGGGTGGTATATGACATGTGCGGGGAAAACACCTTGATGGGGAGGGATGTTGGGAAATTGAAAGCCTATGAGCCCCCTAGTGGAAACAGTGGGACTGAGGTCCCCACCCATGGGCAGTCACCACTGCACCTACACAGCCCCGAAGGTGGCTGTGCTGGTGGCTGAGTAGGAGGGCCAGGCTGACCCTCTAGTTGTGACACACGGCCCTCAAGCTGGTGTAGCAAATCTCCAATCTCCCTTTGGATCTCACTACGCACCACGACCCGGACCTGGTGATGAGTGACAGCCCGGGGGGGGGTGAGCCCCATCCCCTGAGGTGGTTCCATCTGAAGGTGGTGCAGGACCAACAGACGAGGAAGTCCAGGGTTGGGCCCCAGATGTGCTGGTGCCTGGTGCCATGGCCAGCCGAGGTGGGACAGGTGAGTCTGCCAAGACCAGCCTTCCCAAACTGCTATGGTATTTAAATTTTATCAACATATGTGGGTTAGTAATAGTCAACACAATCCAGGATTAGGTGTAACAGCATGCATAGATATTCCCATTAACCCAAACACCAAATATGGAATAGTTGCATAGCAAATAGAACACATCACATGCATATATGGGACCACAGTGGTCATTACAACAGCATGCAGGTACATTGATGGCAGCATGCCACCAATGTGGGAGTATTTCAACATAGCACATGCAAAGAAACAAATTTAAATAATTATCAAACAATAGGACATATGTCCCAATAGTAGAGTTATGTCAGCACATACCAATTGAGTTGTGTATTTAGTTTATTGTTGCAGATATGGTGGGGGGGATGTCAATTAACAACTAGTACAGTCTTGTAGTTCCCATTACTTTCCTAGTCAGTGTTGTGATCTCTACATTACAGGTATTAGTACACTACCCTATTGCCTTAGTTTGGACAGTGGTATGGCTGTCAACAACTATATACATGAACTGGTTTTACCTGTGGTATACACCTCTTACCTGGTATATCTGTGGAGGTATTGTTTGTTAACACTGCCTAACTGTTTCTACACATACTCCCAGATTCCAGGTTGATGTTATTCACATACCTGTCCATCTCCTTTTGTACACACTCTGGTCATGTCTTCAGCACATGCAGGTGAACCGGAACATATTTTGACTATTGCCTGCTTAAACCTTTAGTGACTTCTACAATGACAGGTTTGTTTTATTTGACATTTTCCAAATATGTACAGGTCTGACAGTCAGTTATATGACATGAAATGCTGCCTACATGTCAGAAATTAGCACATTGATATGGCAGGGGGCAGGGTAACAGCCAGCAGATATGGGCAGAATAACTAGACATTCTAGACATTTCTGTACACTTGTGGGGTATGTTTCTGAATACAGCCTACTACCACTCCCAGGATTCGAACCATGGCTGTGTGTGCAAAAAATACAACAGTTCACGTCGAAGTTGAGTGTGCTATTTGGATTTTGTTGTCTGTCTTTTCAGTGTTTTCTGTATAAGTCTTTCTCAGTTGTACTATTTGACCTCTTGGGATTGCAACAGTCATATACAGATATTCCTACACAATTTATTTATGTAGCACAGTGTGGGTAACAGTGCTTACTACAACAGTACTGTTAAGTGATTGCAATTCTACATTACCATATGATACCAGAGTGAACACATGCAGTCCAGCAGTTAGACCTTAACTGTCAGGCTATTATGCTTTTATTTACATACAACCTATATGAGACTCTTCCTAACCTATTCTCTGGTATATGCAGTACATGCCTTAAACAATACAGGTTTTATACAGGCAATTAACTTACTACTACTTTTAGATTTATTTCCTATGACAGTACATGCAAGAGTATTACTAACCTGCCTCGCGTTGCAACTGCTGCAGTCTATAGCCATGGGCTTCCTGGTTTGCAGCCTGCTCACCTGCCACTGTGAAAGACATAAGAGGAATATTTAGCCATACCTATCCATAATATACATGAGCTGGCAATTATTAAAAAGGTAGTGGACTGAAACACATGGCTGGGACATCCCCTGTCCTCCTAGCCTCTTGGATCCACTGATGCTAGAGATCCTCCTTTCTCAGCTTCAGGTCGGCATAGTGATGCCTGACCTGCTCACCAGTTCTGGGTATGCTAGTGGCATTGGTCATGGGCGAGATGGTCCCAGGCTTCCGCCTTGTATTGGGAACCCTGGTACTGGCCCAGCAGTAGTCTCTGGTCATGGTCTTTCACAAGGAGTCATGCCATGACTCTGGACTCCTGGATGCCCCAGCGCTGCACCCAAAAGTGCACACCCTCTCCCATTCCAGACATACTGCCCACAAGGGGAAGCTACAACCAGTTATGAGATGTATTTCCACCTGTTGGGTTTAAATAGGGATGGTTTCCCACACTTTGCCATGACTGGATGGTTTTGAAAATGCTAAGCTATGGACAAACCTGCTTATCTAAGATTGGCATTGCTTAAAGGGGTATACCAATGGGCAAATTGAGTTAGCTGGCCTACACATTGCTTACACCTACTAAGCTGGCCTGTGCAATGCTTAGCATTGCTTAATATTTAATTTGCATTATATTTGCATTTTGGCATTGATTTATTATTCATTACATGTTATATATGTGTTTGGTATCCATGATTCATGTGTACATACACTGTATGGGGTCCTTGTGTTTATTAGGGTATTTCAACACATTCTTACAATGACACCTCACATCTCAGCTTAATGCAGTATGCCGGTTCACATATTTATGTCCTGTAGTAGGTTATACAACATAAAACTGTATATAGATTCCTTTCACATGTTCAGTTTACATTTCCTATAGTGAGGGTCTGTTTGGTGATACCTCAATCTTATGCACTGCTTTGATGGCTTAGTGGTTAACTACTGTGACTATACTGTATAGGGTCCTAGGTTCAAAACCTGCAGAGGCTGTTTATTTTGTTTCTGGCCAGAACAGCGGCTGATGCATACAGAGTGATTAAGGCACTTTTAAGCAATTGTAAGCAGGTTTGCACACGTTTGCGCGAAGGTAAGCAATGCTAACCTCCGGTTAAATATGCTTACAGAGAGTTAGCTTCAGTATTGCTTAACCTATGTGCGCACTGCTTACCCCCACACAAACAGGCTTAAACTCGCTTAGTACTGCTTACATATGCTTACTCCCGCTTACTACTGCTTAAATATGCTTACTCTTGCTGACTACTGCGTACTCCCGCTTACCACCACACTAATTTAGACAGTAATGTCTAATGGCTCTTGGGAAGGTGGTGGACTTGGAAACTGTATGGATTTATCATTCATTGCACATTTTACCTATCATTTGTATCCCTGATTCCTATGTACATATACTGTATGGGGCACTTGTGATTATCTGTGAACTTTACAACATTATGACAATGACACCTCACATCTGTATTTAATGCAGTACTCCAGTTCACAAATATATGTCATGTCATAGGTTATGCAACAAAATAAATTGATCATAAAGTGATTTGACATGGAAAATGGATTGTACTGGAGTGGGACTCGAACCGGGAATGACTGCTTGTAAGGTGAATGCTCTGCCCACTACACTATTGCTGTACTGCTTCATTTGCATATAGCTTGCTTTTTATCCTCTTGTGCCATTTAAGCTGCATTAACTGTAGCTAAGTGATGGGCAAACCCACGCACCTAAGGTTAAATTTAATCTGTTTTATAAAAAAAAAAAACACTTCTTTATATTTAATGTTTTAACTATTGCTCTTGTAAACTTGGGGGGATGTTGCTGGGGGTATGCAAACACCTATGAGCGGTCTCACTCATTCTTATTCATACACTACTGTTCTTCATTGCAGGGGCATGTGTATTCTGATAGCTCTGCTCTCCGACATGCCCCCTGCACTCGTACACGCTCCGTTTAGCAGCTCAGGCAGTGTGCCTTCACTGATATGCATGGCGCACTGCCGTCCTGCTCCTAAACAGCCGCTTCATTGCAGGACTAAGCTAGTCCTGCATGGAAGGATAGTGAATCCGGGGGAATGTCTTGAGAATGGTGCACAGTACACTAGAAGGAGTCTTACCAACTGCCTGTATCCAGGGATGTTTTCTCATTTTCTGCTGGAGGTGCTTCTGACTATATCTGGCAGCAGCATATTGACATTCTTTGCTGTATTCCACATTGCTTGCTTACTTGTTTGCCATTGGACCATCAGATATGAAGGCCTTCAGGTCCCTTTATATTTGTGTTGTCGCCACTGTTTCTCCAGCTGTATACTTCTTTCTAGATTTTTGCTTCCCTGATGCATATTCTTCAACTACTTTGTATTCATTCTAAGTTGTTTTTATTTTTACACCAGTCAAGCAGTCATATCATGTCTCGTTTCACTTTTCAGCACAGTTTTGTACCTTACTCCTGTTTCCTATCATTGCCATCAGTAAAGCGGCTTGATGGTAGAAATGGCAGTTTTAGAAATTAAACAACCTAACTACTGTTTAGCTCTTCTTTAGCTGAAGAAGGAACATCGCAAAGAGAACTACACAAAAACAGGTCACAGAAATGTTCCACCATGAGTGTAGAGAAGGTCATACCAACAAGTGGAAAAGGGCAAGATGAGAATGTATGGATTCAGCTAGAGCATCGTTTGGAATACAAGCAAGAATAATAACCTAGTAAAGGGAAAGAAAAGTGGGATTAGTGCAAGTATAAAGCATATGAGCGTAGTATCATTACAAGATATTAATAATGTAAAAACTAACTGAAGAAACATCATTTCTACTGGGTAAGTTAGCAGAAGAAGACAATTTCCATTCAAAGGCCAGCAGAGGAGTTGTTCTTTAATTTAATAGATACCATCCATTCCATGGAGGGCATAGCATCTGATTAGTTTAGGCCAAATGCCATTAATAGGTACTAAGTGAAGTTGTGACAAGATGAGATATGGAAGGATGACACAGGGATAAAGGCATGTGATTGAGATGGACGGCTTGTGAAATGTGACCCATGTGAGCATAGATGCACTTTGCTTTGGTGAAGAAGTGTTCCTTGAGCTGTCATCTGAAGTCTGAGTACTTTTAGATGTCTCTGATTGAGAGAGAAATTGAGTCCCATAGTTTATGTGCTAGGGTGGTGAATTTATGGGCAATGCAATGAAGTTTAATTTTTGGAGTTAGTAGAATGGATTGAGATTGAGATATACCCCTGAGATTATATGTCAGGTTTTGGTGAAGAATTTTTGAGTAAGGGGGAAGGTATCTCAGAAGAAAGGGCTTTATGAATTAGTGATCCTAGGAAGAGGTTGGCTTTCAAATGTATTGGGAGTCATTTGGCTTTGATGATAGCTAGGCAGTAGTGCCCATTAATGGGGGAGATACTAATGAACCTGAAGTTTTTATTGGAAATGATCTGCAAAGTGGTGGCATTTTTCTTTGAGCCTGTAGCTATTATGGATTGTCCATACTTATGTTGAAATAAGAATATTCCTTTGCCTATGTCAGCTTTGGTTGGCTTGAATAGAAAAGGTGTTAGTCTGTTTGCCCAGAACAACAGTGTGTTGATCTTTTTGCATGTGTTTTAAATGTATATTTGAAATTTAAGAGTCGGTCTACCCAAATGCCAAGGTATTTGAAGGCTGTGGTAGTTTCTATGGTGGTGTTGTTAACATTTTTAATGTTAAGGAAGCTGGGTACTTTGGCTATTTTTAGTTGGTTCCAAATAGCACTGCTTTTGTTTTTGAGGGACTGAGTATACATTTCTAGCCTATTAGCCATTGGTTGAGGGTTTGGAGATCATCTTGGAGCTGGGTTTGAATAACAGAGTGTGATTTGTTTGACCTGTAGATGACCATATCATCTGCATAAAAAATTAGTGGTATTGGAGGGAGATCAGACGAGAGTTTGTTGCTAAATATGGAAAATAGCAGAAGGGCTAAAGTGGAACCCTAGGGGACTCCTTTCATAAGAGGAACTGTTTCATAGATGGTGGTACTTATTTCACTTTGAAGTATTTCTTGGTGAGAAAATCTAAAAAACAAGGTTTTGCATTGCCACTAAATGCCTATTTCAGTTAGTTTGTCAAATAGTAAGCTATGGTCAATTAGATCAAAAGCTTTTATAAGGTCAATGAAGATAGCTCTGTCTGGTTGCCTTTGTCCATACTGGATAGGATGCAATCTGTGAGGGAGTTATGGTGCTGTGTCCAGACCAGAATCCATGTTGCTTCCTGGATAGCAGATGGTACTGACATAAATAATTTGGCTGTAGATAATTTTTTGCAGTATTTTACCTAACTGGGATGTATTAACATAGAATGGTATTCTAGTTGTTGGCTTTGATAGTTTTGTAATAGGAGTGACTATAGCTTTTTCCACATCTGAAGCATAATCTTATTACCAAAGCAGAGGTTCTATGAATGAGATGGTTGGAGATGAAGTCTTTACAAAGGTGAATAAACCAATGGGTTTTCTGGGTTGTCTGAGTCTGGGAGAGTATATATCTGAATTTCGCCTATTTCTGTTTCTTCCTTTTTGGCTCTAATCTTTTTGAAGGGGGATACTGGAATGTAAATGCAGGAGACTGGCTCTGGGGTGGTAGGTTTGTGTATTTATTGATGTGAGGCAGGCTGCTGAACTCATTGAGAAAATCAGTGCATGAGTGGTATTAGATAGGTTCCGGAGAGTGGAATTGTGTTGAGTTTTTCTTCCAGTCAGCAGTCTGATTTCTCTCCAGAATCATTTTGGTTTAGCTAAAAAGAGGTTTGATTGTTTTAGGTGTGGTTGTTTTTGTGTCTGCAAATGGATTGCTTGGCAAGGTTGCATAGTCAGTTACATTTGGCTCAGGAATCTCTGGAGGGATTGCATTTCCAATCATGTCATGCTTTATTACATAATTTGTGAGGTGTTTGAGTTTGTTAAATACCCATTCATGCTTATCAGATCAAGTGACCACTGCAGTAAGGGAAGGAGTTTGTTCTACAAGTGCAGTAGGTTGTTGACAAGATTGTTAGATGCTTCATTGGGGTCTTTTATAGCAAGCATCTGAGATCAATCAAGGGTGGCAAGGTGTCTTTTAAGATTAGCAATATTTTGAATGGTATTGGTTCTGCAGGTGATACATTTAGGTTTATAGTCTAATGTTAGATTATATATTGAGACGGTTATGGAACCGTGATCACTGAAGAAGGGTGCATGTACTCCGAGGTTAGATATCATTGTAGGATTATTAGTTATGACAAGATCTAACAAGATGTGCCTACTTGACTAAGGGACTAAGGCCAATAAGGTGACTTCAGAGTTGGTTGAGGTGAGACTTAAACTAGCCAGGACTTCTGACATATCAGTGGCTTCAGATCCTAAGTAATTAAGGTTGAAGTCTACAAGAATGATTAGGTTGCACTTCTTGGAAACTCTGGCATATGTTTGTTGGATGAAAGTGTTAAATGTTGGTAGTGAGGCTGGAGCAGATAGGTATGCACTGCCTATAACAAAGGTTTTTAGGCTGGTTGTTGGAAATTTTAAAATGATCCAGTTAGAATCCAGAATCCAGTGCAGAGTTATTGTTAGTGTGTGCAATGATGGTGGGGTTAAGGTTGCTTTTAAAGAAAATTAGAGCTCCTTCCCTGTTTTTTTTTTTTTTTTTTTTCCTGATCTGTAAACTTGTAGGTATGAATAGCTTTTTATGAGGTAATGAAGACTAGGGGTGTCAGGTTTCAGTCATGTTTCTGTAATAGCTATAATGTCAAGATTATTTTGTATGGAAAAGGTATTAATTTGGTCGAATTTTGTTCTTGATGTTGAGGGTGTTAAAGAAGCAGCAGATAATATGATGTTGTTACTTGGTTTGTGTTGAGACATTAGTGTTAAGTGGGCCTGGATTGGGCTCAGTGTTTCCTCTTAGCAGAAATATAAAAATAATGGGACTGAATTTGAGTAGTGTTTTTGAAAAGTGTACTTTGAGGTTTTCTACTCCAGATGAGGAAGAAGTATTGGGACCCTGATATATGTGATGTATGTGAAGTGGGTGTTGGCATGGGTATGATTAATGTGAATGTTTAATGGGTCATGGGTAGGTAGTATGTTTGTAGGTATTAATGTAGTCTGATATAGGAGGCATTGGCAGTCAGGTAATTCCTGTGGGTATTTGTGTGAGGGTTGAAAGAAAATACTTGATATCAGCAAGCAATGTAAATGTATGTCACAGTTATATGTATTCTTAGTGTACAGTAACTGCAGTACAGGCTTGAAGATTCTAGAGAATGTGGAGGTTGATGGAGTAAAGCAGTATTAAGGGGTATTTGCTGGGTGGATAAAAATGGGTGGAGTGCATGTCTGGGGAATTAGGGGTGGTAAGGCAGCGAAGGTATAAGATGACTGGAGAAGGATGGAGCTAACTTTTGATTGGGTGTCTGGAGAGTAGATAGGCAAAGTAAGGAGGGAATGTTACTGAGAAGAGCAAAGGGTGAGAATGAAACTAGGGAGGGGTTAAAGGCTAGGAAGAACACAGGAGAATATAATATATAATATGGTAGCTAATAAAAGGGGATCAAAAAATTACACTTAAATTATAAAGCTAATAAGAATGGTATGGAGCTATGAATGCAGATAATATAGAGTATATATATTAGAATGGGCAGAAGATTATGTAAGATATGATGTCAGCAGTAGAAGAGTAATGTGGAAGAAGATAAAATGCATACTGAATTCAGCACGAGTGGTTTATTATGATGATGTCATTATAGGTGATTTCTGAGAAAGAGGTAGGGGTCAAGGAGGCCAGTAGTTATTGGCAGAGTGAATGAAAGGATGGAGATAGCCAAGTTTCATTGCAGTGCAAGAGGGGTTAGGAAGGATTGGGGGTAAGGTAGGGGAGCGAAGTGAGTTCGAGCATAGTGAGAGTGAATGAAGCTGGGCCACCTCCCCAAGAATGTAACCTTACTCCAACAAAATAAACAATCTGTGGCACTGAAGTTAAGTTTTCCTGCTGAATCTAAACAGCTGAAATAAAGGTAGGCAAATGTTTTGGCGAATACAGAGTATACAAAAAATATTGAGAGATACTCAAGTACTCTACACTAGGGAGAATACAGAATTATTATGAACTCTCAGAATGGAAGGAGGAATATGGAATTATTAAATGGTTTTAGGGGCGATATAAAAAGGAAGCCACAGAGAACAACGCAGTAACAAGATAGACCAACTGTGTTTCACAGACGAGACTAAGATTCCCTATTCTTACTCAGATAAAGGAGAAGTCCATATACCCTTTGCCCATTTCTCAGGTGTTGTTTTTGGTCTGCAGCCCACTGATTAGGTCTAGCCCAAAAGGACTATGTGTAGTGGGGAGGGGGCAGCTGACTACTGTCTGATTTAAGGCAAACCTAGAGGCAGCTCTATCCAAGAATTTCCTTGTGCAATAACAAGTAGCCCTCACAGAAAACTCACAGCATAAGATAACTATGAGAAAGGCTCTGCCTACTTTAAATGTAGCTGCAGAGATTAGTTGTGTCTTCAGAGAGAACTTTGAAGGCAAATGCACTTTACTGTTTCAAACAATCTGATGGTCTTTCTTGCTGAGAAGTGATTGATTGTCTAGAATAGACATGGTCTACAATTCACTAAAATCCTCACCACTCCCTCTAACTGCCCAATGCATTTGGTGAAGTAGCAAGATGGCAAGTACATGTGATTCAGTGCCGAGTATTGCTTTCGGGTCACTATTATGTCTCTGACTTGAATGTTAACCATTTAAAATCTTGGGATCTGCATTGCCAAGCCCTGAGATATGGAAACCAAATGATCAAAAATCCAGACTTACATATACCAAGTTCTAGACTGACATTTCACAGAATATTCCCTTCTCCATTTTCTCTGGAGTATGGAGATCTTGGAGTTCAAATATATATAAGTACAAGTGAATGGGGGAGTGCAGGAGGGTCTTGCTTTTCTGAATAACAAGTTTAAAGTAGAATAATGACATTCAGTATCCACTCTTCTCCTGTGTTTTTGGTGTTATTTTTTCCTGTATCTCGGTAATTTGAGACTTGAGATTTCAATACAGAGAAAAATCCAAAACTAGCACTGTTAGGCCTGACTATGATAGTGTTCTACCTAAAGAAACATGCAACACACTAAAAAAGGCACCCCCCCCCACATTCACAAACCCACACAGACTTCCATGTACACACACACACACACACACACACACACACACACACACACACACACACACACACACACACACACACACACACAAAACACATCCAAGCAGCTTCATTGATGCTCCCACGCACATGCACACATACACGCACACACACGCACACACACACACACACACACACACACACACACACACACACACACACACACAATAACAAACCCAGCCCCACTACACCTCATGTCTTTGCTGAGCATACCTACACAAGGCAGAAGACAGAGAAAAATCAGATGCATAGAATTACTATTTTGTTACAATCTTCAGGACTGAAAGTGAGGAAAAAGTGCTCTGATAAATGAGAGATAGGACGGAGTGAAGAGATCAGTAGGCAGCTATCAAGATAGACAGGGAATTGGCCACATTAAGGTAAGATAAAACACATTGGACCAAATGGGCTGCTTCTCTGGCTCTCAGGAGTCTGTACAGTATGCTGGATGATGCACTGATGGAGATTTTAGATTTACATCACTGCAGAAGTATCTAAGAACTTGAAGTGAGCAAGACTAGTAGCCTTGTAGAAGGGGAGAAGCAGAAAAAATTAAGTGGAACTACGGGCCTGATTGCCTAATAGCAGTTGCAAGGGAAAGTCATGAAGAGAATCCTGGAGTAAAGGCCTATTGCCTTCCTAGAGAACAGCAACCAGCTTGGGTTCTGACTAAAATGAGATGTCAGTGAGAAAATTTGACAGGGGAGTACTGGTAGATGAGGTCTACCTTGACTTCAGTGAGGTGTCTGACACAATTCTGTACAGATGGTTACTAAGAAAATTGCATGGGCTGGAGTCAATATTGCGAATGAGGAACTAGACTGCTACATGTTTCAAGGGTAGGCCCGAGAGTCATATGTTGAGGATTACAATTTTGTGAATCAAGAAAGTGATAAGAGGAGTACAGCAGAGGCTGGTCCTGGGTCAAGAATAAAGAACATAATCAGCCTCCTTCCTGACACCATAAAAATGAGATCAGTAGCAGAAGATGGAGAAAAGAATCTAAAGAAGTTTTCAAAAAGGGCATCAAAGTTAGCAGACAGTTAGCAGATGAGGTTCAGTATAGACACAGTCTTGACTGGGATAATCAGTTGGGTGGGTGCAGCTGATAATAAAAGCAGAAAATGGATCCAAGGAGTTGATTGTATCTAGATTGGAGCACCAGGAGCACATTGAGATGACAGCAGCAGCAAATGCAATGCTGATGTGTATTATTGGAAGGAAAGAATCCAGTGTAAAGTTGTAATGCATCTACTCTTCCAGGCAACAGGTGGGCCACACCTACAGCATTATGTGTAGTTTTGGAATCCATGCAAGGAGTGCGACATTAGCTGTTAGAAAGAGTCCAGGTAAAAGCTACCAGAAAGATGCACGAGAAGGAGGGGGAAAGACATTACTTGATTGCATGGACTATGATAAACTAAAGAAAGAACTTTTGGTTAAGGCTGGTATAACTTCTGAAGTATAAGTAATAAAAATTTACAACTGGACTTTTAATACAGACAAACTGGTAAGTGCACAGATACATGATTTAAAGCATACTTCAAACTTATGGCTTGAACCTGATAGCAATAGTAAAGAAATATATTAGAAAGTTTGGCAGTATACAGGTTTTAAAGAGCTTTGCCTATTAATATAAGAAAATGGGTGTGATAAAGTGATGTCTAGAACCCTGATAAGCTAGTAACTTTAGAAAACACATTAGTTAACGATACAATGTTCAAAACTGATTTAATATAAATGTAACATCTGTGAAACAGAAAGCAGAAAGTAATACATTTGGACATTACTAAGCTCTGCTCTACTAAGACTTGAAAGTGCTACTGATATAAACATGAAAACTGAAAAGCATGCTCTAGATTAATTTGGTCCTACAGAATGTGATAAAACTAAATCTAGGATAACTGAGTCTGGACTGTGTCATAGCTAGGATAACTGAGTCAGGCCTGTTTCACTGTGTTATGACCATGCTAGCAAAATATACTGCATTTTTTAAGGAAGGGAGGGAGGATCAAGGGCTGCTCTCTTGCCAGGCATCCCCTGATATGTAAGTGTAACATTAACAAAATTCAAAAAGTATAGGTAATATGCATGAACTGTGATAGAAAAGAGTAACCACTTACACATGTGGAAAGTGAGACAGTTCTTAGAAAAGTCTCATGGCTGTAACTCCTGATGTCTCAGGATGTATTATTGGGAACAGATTTCTCCCTTTTTAAAACACCATGGGAAATGTGGGAGAAGGGAGAATCCATGGACATTGTATGACAATTTGATATACTTGATAAGAAAGAGCTTGAACAGCAGTTAACACACCCATTCAGTGTAAGAAAATGCGAGGGAAGAGCAAGACAGTGACACTGACACAGCGTCAGAATCAAAACCAGGAAAGGGGTTAGATATGAGACAAAGACAGTACGGGGAAGGATCTTGATAAGAAAAGACATATTATAATCAGTATATTTTTATTGAAATGAAAATGGTGCATTTCCTGCTTAATACCACACAGTGCGGAGTAACAAAACGATATATTAAAATCTGTGAAAAATATAAACACACAGACATAAAGAGTGGATGTAGAGCAGAATGAAGGAATAAAATATAGTGAGTATAAACAAGTACCAGCATATAAAAACAGTTGGAAGCAGCTCCACTAGAATATACTGTAGGAAATCAAATAAGGTAGCCAGATTTCTAACTGTTGGTGTAATCTGAACCGAGAATAAGCCTCCAAAGGAAACACAAAACGTGATAGAAATGTAACTAATGCATAAAATATGGATTTTAGTCTTGTTTGAAAATTACTTCTACACTTAGGATAAAAGTTGTTGATCATAGGATCATAGGAGGTTACTAGGCTAACATCCCCAGGGCCCCTACAAGCCTAAAGTTCAACCCATGCTACCAAGGGTGTCTGGTTCAAGCAGACACTAAAATCAGCACCTATTGCCCATATCCAAGTGGGACACAGGTAGAACCCCTGGGGTGAGTTTCCAGTTACCCATCCAGCTGTCCAAATTACACTTAAATAGGGCCAACAAGGGGCTTTGTTTAACATGAATAGGAATCTTGTTCCAAAGGTGGGACAACCTTTGTGAGACAAATCTGCCTCTCCAACAAGTTCTGTTGATGTCACATACCAGGTTAAAGTCCTTTGAATGAGTGACTCATGTGCCATTTGACTTGCGAATGTGCAGAATTGCCAGTAAAGTTGGGTCAGAGATTGCTCTACATGCAAGGCACAGGTCACCTCTGAGCAGTCTGTATGACACAGAGTAAGGTGACAACGATTTCAGCCTGTCCCAATAAGACAGATCTTGAAGACCCTGAATTTATTTTGTAAGGAACCTTTGTGGTCTCCCCAATTGCTGCAGGTGTTTGGAAAGGAACATACCAAAGGGAGCATTGAACTCTTTTATTGACCTGGTGAGGGAGGAGTACAGGGGGTTTATAACCTCTTTCTTTCTGGAGGCTACACCCTTACTTATGAGATGAGAAATATAAAACGCTCTTCTTACCACTGTGGAGACATGGTGATCGAAGTTAAGGTTGCTGTTGACCTGTGTGCCCAAATCCCTCACCACTGACTGTGTGCTTAAGAGTATTGCTATTGATGTGATACTTTGCAGAAACATCATCCTTGCTGAAGAGGATGATAATGCATATTTTTGCATTTAGTTTAAAACCATGACTTTGCACCACTCATTAGTCTGTGCAAGACCTTCTGGTGGGATGTTGACATCTCTAGGGTTTCAATGTTTGCCCCCACTTTGCAGTCATTAGCAAACTTCATCAGCCACAGTCCTTTAATTTTAGCCTGTATTTCAGAGAAGTAGAGTCCAAACAGTAGGGGTCCCAGAACTGATCCCCTGTGGAACACCACTGGTTATGAGTCTGCTGGAGGATGTGGAGTCCCCTATTTTGACATTATGAGTTATATCAGTAAGCCAGTTTGCAACCCACCTGGCAATATATACGTTTGTTAGAAAAATGTGTATTTAAATATATGAGAAATGCTAGTTTAAAAGCAAAGTAGTATATAATGCATTTTATTCTATTAATCATATAACAGTACAGATTAATTCATGTGTAAATGTAAGTAGTTTTGAAACTGCAGTGTGGCTTGAAGCAAAGCTGATCTCTGACCCTGGCAGAATGCTAGCTTAGCAAGTTTTAATGTTTATGCTTTTCACAAGTGATTATCTGCTGGGTCAGGAAATTAAGTGTGTGGAATAATGAAATCTTCTGCTCTTTCCTGTTGGAATGATTTGGCCTTGTATATGTGTTACTAAGATAGCATGCAGCTGTGTGAGAAAGTGTAACAGAGAACAAAGACGTGTATTAAAAGACTGAAGCTGCTATTGTATTTGAACTGATATGAAACCTTGAACAAGTAACTTTACAGAAAGACATTATGACTGACCAGCTGGATAGCAAGGCTGTATTGTATCTAGAGGAAATTTTTTAAAAATATACAGCATCAGCAGATTTAATGAATAAAGGACTGTAAGCTAAAGTGATGTAGATGCCCTGTGACATATCACGTCAGTAAGGTGGGCATAGCTTAAATGTTAAACCTATATAAAATTGTGTGCTTCCTGTTTCACGTCAGACAAAATTCTGTACTTGTACGTTTTTTGCCTCCTGGTGTACACTAGTAAACTTTTGAATCTGAACCTCCTGTATATTGAATTTTTAATTTTATTTAACAGTTTGGCCCTTCGTAGACGGAATTCCCTTGGTAAGCTGCAGATCAGAGCGCATCGAGAAGTTACCGAAATGGTTCTTCTTGAGTGAAAAGACCTCCGACTGAATTGTCGTGTGTAAAGAGGCTGGCCACTTTCTGAACTGTGGCTGAAACGCGGAACTTGAACAGTTCAGTACCGGAGGCTCAGGTAGGAAGAATTTGCCTTTTTTCTGTTTTAGATCAGGGACTAGGTTACAGTATATTGTTGTCAAGATTTGTTTTACAGATCAGGGACAAAAGGAAGTACTGTATATTTGGTCATAGATCAGGGTAACAGAATAAGGTAGGCAGTTATTCTAGATAAACTGTAAACAGGAACTGAGAACTTGATATCACGTGATAAAAAGGGTTACTTTGACATGGGTAATCAGTGCACTAAAACCTCGCGAGATCCGCAAGACGCAAAATTCATGCAATTACAACGTTCTGATAACGTTAGGTATTATACGAAATGGGTTAGTAAATATGAATTTGATGGTAAGCTAGATAAAATTTCACTAGTTAAACTCCTTAAACAGCTTAAATCTGATGCGGGAGGTCAGGCAAAAAGCAACGCCAACCAGGCATTCCTCAAGCACACAGGTGGATTGAGGAAGCAAATCGTAGAGAACAGAAGCTTAAAAATTCAAAAACATTATTTTTAGACAAAGAGGGTAATAACTTGGCAATAGCGACAGCTCCTCCTCCTCCCTTGCCCCCTCCCTTACCCTTTTCAGGATATGAAGCGAGTGGACAGGCTGGTCCGCGTTATCCTGAAGTTTCAGCAAGACCACAACCATTTGTTAGAGATCCTATTGAAACTAGGTCCCGAACACATAAAGCACATAGGGACACACAGCCATACCAAATAGAAAGAAATCTACAGGATGAGAGTGAGGAAGAAATATGCCCACTTATAGAAGTCCCAAATTCTCAGGCAGGACAGGAAGGGCAGGACCCAACACTCTTAGTATATAGACCATGGACACCGGAGGATATCCGGAAGGCTACTGAGGGAATCCCCCATCCGAAAGTTAATTTTACGAAATTTTTAGAAGATTTACAAGGCATGAGGTTGAGTTACCACTTGAATGGGGAAGAAGTAGAAAAAGTAGTAAGTAGTAGGTCCAGATTGGCACTTGATTTGTGGCACCTGGAATCCTCGTAATGCAGAGCTTAGACCACTCCCACATAGTGACAAAGAGTTAGACAACAGAGTGAAAGGTCTGACAGACCGAATCTCTGAGAAATGGAAACCCAGAGCAGACTGGACTTGCATTAATCAATGCATACAACAGGAAAATGAGACAATAGATGGATATTATGCTAGATTATTAGAATGTTTTAATAATCATAGTGGTATGTCGGTTCCTGAGAACCAAACAAATGATTCCCTGTATGAACAACAATTAAAAAATGCATTTTTGAAAGGTTGCATTGCACCTATTAGTAGCTTCATTACAAAGCATATGATAGATCATTGAACAGGGAGGCTACAAGCCTTACTCGAATATGCTAGACATGCTGAAAGACATTTTAATAGTAAAAAGAAAAAGAAGTCATCACTGCTGAAGACGGAGCTGAAGTATTTGTATTACAGTCAGGTAAAAAGGGCAAGAAGAATGCCCAGGGAAACAAACAGTCTGACAAACGATCAGAAGATTTTGAAGAGAGAAAAAGAGAGGTGAATGCTTCAAGTGCGGAAAAAAGGGACATCTGGCAAGGGATTGTAGGCAAAACAAAAAGGTAATCACAGAAGATAAGGGAGATGAGGACTGACTATATGATAGTGAGGATACATCAAGTGAAAGTCAGAAATTATCAAGAAAAGTTACTAAACAGAAAACGAATGTAAATGTGATAGAAGGAGTAGAGGAAGTGCAAGTAGATATGGAGGATGAAGAAATTGAAATTTTGGACTTAGCATTATTGAGCTTAGAGCTCTACTTAGCAGATACGAAACCGGAAGTTACACTTCTGGTGGATGGAAGGTAAGTCAAATTCCTGTGTGACTCAGGAGCGTCACGGACTTTGATACACCCATCCAAGTTACCAGAACATTCCGAATCACCTGATTATATACTAGTAAAAGCCACAAATGGACAGCTATACAGGGAACCACTTTCCCATGATATAGCAATAACTGACCCTGTTTCAGGTATGACCCAGAGAAGTAAAATTGTTGTTTCTGCAAAGTGTCCAGTAAACCTATTGGGCAGGGATCTTATGCAGATATTTGGCATAGCAGTAGTTCCAACTGTACAAGGTATGAAGGCACAGAGACAAATGGATACCTTACTGGTACAGCCAGGACCTAGTCACGACTGGTCCAGGGGCAGTAACTGAGGAGCTGATGAACGTAGCCATCAGTAAAGCCCCCTCCCTTGACACTGATCGACAGCATTTGTTACACTGTACTCTATACTACTGTAATACACCAGGACCTGATAGAGAATATGAGCAAGAATTGTTTAGAAATCGTGCAACTAGATTGGTTTTGCGTACTTTGTACTGGGATGCTGAGGGGAACAGTGTAGTTAGCTGTTCATTACCTCAAGAATTCGTTGCATTGTATAGATCAAATCGGTTACCACATGTCAGCTTCACAAAGAACAAAAGTGTCAAATGGGCAGATTTAGGAGGAAAAAGTAACAAGATGGGAGAAACAGACTGATTTAGAACTATCAGAACAAGGGATACAAAAACAAAAAACTGAATTGGTTGACACAGACACATCCAGCTGTACACTTGCAATCTAGTGAGGACAGCTGATTAGCATTTTTATTAGAAGAGGAAGAAAAGGCCTTATGTGAAATTCCAACAACTCTTTGGTCAACAGGCAAGTCAGATGTAGGACTTATTCGAACAGCAGGACCAGTTACAATTACCCCAAAGTCAGCTTTTAGACCACAGAAAAGACAATACCCTTTGAGAAAGGATGCAGAAATAGGAATTAAGCCTATAATAGCAGCATTACTCAAAGAAGGAGTACTGGTAGAATCTCCTGATTCACCATGTAATACACCCCTATTTCCTGTTAAAAAAGCAAACGGGGAATGGTGGATGGTACAAGATTTACAAGCTGTAAATAATGCAGTAGCTAAGCACCCTCACGGTGCCAGACCCACATACCTTGTTAAACGATTTAGAACCACAACAGAAGTATTTCTCTGTGGTAGATATTAGAATGCTTTCTTTTCAATACCCATACATCCTGATAGTCAATATTGGTTTGCATTTACATTTCAGGGTAAAAGGTATACGACTACCACAAGGAAATTGTGAGAGCCCAACAATATTTGCACAAGAAATGGCTAGCAACCTGGCAGGGTTTACCCCACCGGGAGGTAGTCAAATTCTACTTTACGTAGATGACATCTTGCTAGCAGCCCCCACCCAGCAACAGTGCAGGGAGGATACTGTAGCGTTATTGAAATTTTTAGCAACACAAGGACACAAAGTAAACAAAAGTAAGTTACAACTTTGGATTAAACAAGTTAGATACCTAGGATATGTAATATCCAATGAAGGTAGAATACTAGATGAGGAAAGAAAAACAGCAATTTTGCAAGCACCCAAACCGACAACCAAGAAAGAAATGATGTCTTTCTTAGGTACAACTAATTTTTGTCAGAGCTGGATACCAAATTATGCTTTGGAATCTGCTCCACTGACTGATTTGATATATAAGACACCAATGGCAGCACAAGATATCTTACAATGGACAACCGAAGCAGAAACGGCTTTCTGCAGATTGAAGCAGTTGATAGCTTCTTCATTAGTTTTAGGACTTCCAAATTATCACAAACGGTTCTTTCAGACCATAGATTGTAAGCAAGGATATATGACGTCAGTATTGATGCAACAACATGGGGAGAAGCAACGCCCCATAGCCTACTATTCATCACAGTTAGACCCAGTGGCGCGATCTTTGCCTCACTGTGTACAAGCAGTAGTTGCAGCCGCAATGGCAGTACAGGCTTCAGCCTCAGTGGTGTTATTCCACCCTCTCACATTGAGAGTGCCTCATGCAGTTGCAATAATTTTACTGCAAGAGAAAGTGGCATACCTTTCTCCTGCTAGACATCTTTCATGTATGACTATAGTGCTGAGCCAACCTCATATGACAATTGAATGATGTACGACATTGAATCCATCAACATTACTTCCAACTCCTGCGGAGGGCACACCATACAGCTGCCTGCAGGAAATTGAACAGTTAGCTTTACCTAGACAAGATCTTACAGATATGCCCTTGGATAATGCCGAGGTGACATATTACGTGGACGGCTCATGCAGAAGGGGTCCTACAGGGAAGAATCTGGTGGGGTATGCAGTAGTTACAGACACTGAAATTTTAGAAGCTCAATCCTTACCACACAACTTATCTGCACAAGCAGCAGAATTGATAGCTTTGACGAGGGCATGTACTTTAGCAAAAAACAAGAGTGTGAACATATATACTGATAGTCAGTATGCTTTTTCTACAGTACACAACAATGGAAAAATAGAGGAATGATAACATCTAGTGGAAAACCTATTAATCATGCGCAATTTATTTTGGAGTTATTAGAATCTATTCAGTTACCTACCAAAGTAGCTATTTGTAAATGTGTAGCTCATACAAAACAACAGAATAAGATTTCGAAAGGCAATGCACGAGCTGATGCAGCTGCAAAGCAAGCAGCCTCAGACTCAGAAACTGTACTTTTAAATGAGGAATTACAACCCTCTGAGATCTTAGATTTAGACATGTTAAAAACAATGCAGACGCTTACTACAAAAGCAGAAAAACAAAAATGGGTAAAACGAGGTGCAATTCTTGAGAATGGACTGTACATTTCCAAAGAAAGAAAACCGATATTGCCGTCTAATTTATTTAGATATGCAGCTTTGTTGAGCCATGGGCAGTGCCATGTCTCAACAGGGGGGATGGTACAGTTAGTAAATCGAATATTCCAAACATATGGATACACAAACTACACAAAAAATTTTGTGCAGCTTGTCATACTTGTAACAAGCATCATGCACAAGGAGCATTTAAAACCAAGCAAGGAAGTTTTCCTGTACCACCATACCCGTTCCATACTATTTGTATGGATTTCATAGAATTGAATAAATGTGAAGGGAAAAAGTTTTGTTTAGTTATTGTAGACATGTTTTCTAAATGGGTAGAAGCTTTTCCAACTAAAAACCTGGATGCAGCAACAGTGGCAAAAGCCCTGATAAAAGAAGTAATCCCTAGATTTGGCATTCCGGAAAGGATTTATACTGACAATGGCACACATTTTGTGAATCAGACGATTCACCAGCTTGGGAGATTTTTTGAACCATTGTGCTTACCACCCACAGTCAGCAGGACTGGTGGAAAGGTACAATGGTACCCTAAAAAACAAACTTAGGAAGCTAATAGAGGAGACCCAAAATAATTGGATATACTGTCTGCCTTTAGCACTGCTGAGTATGAGAACGGTTCCAAATGTAAAGGGTTTGACTCCCTTTGAAATGGTTTTTGGGAGAGCATATTATGTGACTCAGTGGAAAGCTCTCATGCCTGCAGAGCAAGAGGCTGACAGTTCATTAGCTAGTTATATGAGGAAACTGTTAACAAATAAATCTGTTTTGCAGTTTAACTCTTTTTCAGATAAGGAACAGACCAGATCGGTGGAAGCAGTCTTGGCCCCAGGGTCGTGGATCTGGCTGAAAGTGACGAAAAGGAAGAATTGGGAGAGTCCAAAGTGGGAGGGACCGTACCAGGTTCTGTTGGCAATGCCTACTGCAGTTAGAGTGGCCGAGAGGACGTCTTGGGTTCATTTGACGCATTGTAAACCGGTAAAGAACTTTCAACTTGATAAAAACTTTGTGACTGATACACAACCAGACCGAGATGGCCAAAAACAAAGTGAATAGAAGTTTAGATCAACCCCAGAGATGTTGCATAATCATTTTGCTGAGTGTACATTTATTAACTGTAATTGTGACAATTTTCCTCTTGCTATGGTTTATCCTACACACAACCACACAAGTGAAAGTGGGAAGGCGTGATGAAACTGGCATCCAAATTTTAACACATACCTAGCCATGAAACGTGTATATGCAGAGACTATGAACATTTCAAATTGCTGGGTTTTTACAGCTATACCAACAGCATATGGAGGACTGATAATGTCCGCTGTCCCTTTGGGGATAAATGAGACTTGGGAGAATTTACTTTTTGATACAGGAACTGTGAGATCACAGGACAAAATAGCTTTATTTTTACCTGTCACACAAAAAGGAATTGTATGTTTTTTTCAAAAATGGCACCCTCCAGGTGGGCTGGAGCAATTGTAATATAACCATATCTTACTGATGTTATATTAAGAATAGTAATGGCAATACTTTTTGCAATACTAATTATGACTCGTATTTGAACTCATTGAAAACAACTATGAATGACATTCAAAAAAATCCAGTTCTGTTTAAACAATTGTCAGTTATAGATCAAAAAATGTTTCATGCAGGGCTGATGCATATTAGTACTAAAGTAGAAAACTGTTATTTTATTTGTGGGAAAAAGGCATATAAATGGTTACCTGAGAATTGGTCCGGCAGTTGTTTTTTGGGTTACTTGGTTCCGGCAATAAGACATACTGCAGAATTACCTTTGGGTAAGATACGAAACGTAAGAGAAGCAGCCCGAAAACCCGAAGGTCCAGTTAAAAAACCTGTGAATCCAGTTGGAAAGATCGAAGCTGGTTGGAAATACCATAATTCAGTAAAAGACAAAAGCGAATTGACTCATATGGACTTGAGTGACAGTGTTATATCCTGGGCAGGAATATTCGCAGCCTATGAAGCAGTCAAATCGATCTGAGAGCTGAGGAAGTTGTCGAAACTTCTCGAAGTAATGAGTAATGCAACTTTTTCCGCCCTGGAACTGGTGACTGATGAACTGAATACAATGAGAACTGTTGTGCTACAAAATTGGATGGCTCTTGACTTCACCCTAGCGGCGAGAGGTGGTACGTGCGCGCTTATCAAAGAAGAATGCTATGCTTATATTCCTGACAATCGTCATGAGATTAATAACCACCTAGAGGTAATTCAGCAAGTATCAGCCATGACTGAACCAGGCCCAAACCCACTGACGGACTTTTTCCAGAATCTATTTGGGGGGTGGGGTTCCATCCTAATGAATATTCTGATTGCCATTTGTGTGGGTATACTCCTAATAGGAGCATGTGTTTGTTGTGGAATTCCCTGCATGAAAAGATTAATCAAAGATTTTATTGATGTATCTGTTACTGAAACTTTTTACCAAGATATTGAGATTGAAAGATTGATCTCAGATGACACTTTTTCTGAAGTATAGATTGAATGACTCACCTAGCTGAAAATCCTGAGTGGAAAAGGCTAGGAGATGAAATGACACTATGCATACTTCAAAATAGAATAGAAAGTGTTAATAGGGGGGGAAATGTTAGAAAAATGTGTATTTAAATATATGAGAAATGCTAGTTTAAAAGCAAAGTAGTATATAATGCATTTTATTCTATTAATCATATAACAGTACAGATTAATTCATGTGTAAATGTAAGTAGTTTTGAAACTGCAGTGTGGCTTGAAGCAAAGCTGATCTCTGACCCTGGCAGAATGCTAGCTTAGCAAGTTTTAATGTTTATGCTTTTCAGAAGTGATTATCTGCTGGGTCAAGAAATTAAGTGTGTGAAATAATGAAATCTTCTGCTCTTTCCTGTTGGAATGATTTGGCCTTGTATATGTGTTACTAAGATAGCATGCAGCTGTGTGAGAAAGTGTAACAGAGAACAAAGACGTGTATTAAAAGACTGAAGCTGCTATTGTATTCGAACTGATATGAAACCTTGAACAAGTAACTTTACAAAAGACATTATGACTGACCAGCTGGATAGCAAGGCCGTATTGTATCTAGAGGAAATTTTTTTAAAAAATATACAGCATCAGCAGATTTAATGAATAAAGGACTGTAAGCTAAAGTGATGTAGATGCCCTGTGACATATCACGTCAGTAAGGTGGGCATAGCTTAAATGTTAAACCTATATCAAATTGTGTGCTTCCTGTTTCATGTCAGACAAAATTCTGTACTTGTACGTTTTTGCCTCCTGGTGTACACTAGTAAACTTTTGAATCTGAACCTCCTGTGTATTGAATTTTTAATTTTATTTAACAACGTTGATACCCAGATGGGTGAGTTTATCAATGATGCCTGAGTGGGGATTGCATCAAAGGCCTTGGCTAAGTCTAGGTAGGTTGTATGCGCAGATTTGCCCTTATCTAGGACTTTGGTGACTGTCTCGAAGAAGTCCACCAAGTTTAACAGGCATGATTTCCCCTTGGCAAAGCCAAACTGGGTGGGGTCAGGCATTTGGAGATTCCTATATCTTTGTTAATAAGGTCCATGATGATTCGTTCCATGGTCTTGCAGATAAGGCTGGTCAGGCTAATGGGTCCATAGTTCTCAGGGTCTCTGGATGCACCCTCTTTGTACAAAGGGATGACAGCAATTGTTTTCCATTCCACTGGGACAAAGCCAGTGCTTAGGCTGCGACTGAAAAGCATGCCCAATGGTGATTCTAATTCCTGTTTTAATCCATATGGAACACAGGCCTGGATGTTGTCTGGTCCCTTAGAGGCTGTGTTTTTGGCCTTGGAGAGAGGTTTTAAGACCTGTTCCTCAGAGATACTAGGTGGGGGACAGGTGTTAGGGATGCTTTGGGATATATGTGGCAGGGACATGGGAGTGTAGTTCTCACTGAACCTGCCAGCCAGCAGGTTTGCTATATCCACAGGTTCTGTATATGTGGTATCATTAACTACAAGTTCAGCACAAATCTGGGCCTTACATTTGACATTATGAATGGAACTAAAGAAAGCCTTGTGGTTATCCTTAGTTAGGAAAGCAATGGAGGGCTTCACTAGGAATCTTATTTGCTTCTTTAAGTTGAGGAGGGACTCCCTCCGTTGGAGTGTTTCCAGTTTTGAGACCATTCATTCCTGCTCTTAGACAGCAATTTCTTTCTCCTGTTGTACACCCTATTAACGGCAGTTGTCCACTAGGCAGGTCTGATATTCCTTGAAGATCTCGCTTTGGTTCTGTCGGGTATGGCAGAGTCAATACAATTTTACAGGTGATTGTATAAAGCATTGATGTATAACTCAGCACAGGTGTCTATTTCATTAGTGGGGGAGGGGCCCTGAGGCTATTTATGCTGTCACGTAAAAGGTTGGCCTTGGAGATGTTTTTAGTCTAGTTTTTGCTAAGAGGGTGGGGGGTCTTGTGTTATAGTTACTTCTAGCAAGACTGATTTGTGGTCATATCTCACCAGGGGTGGCCATACACTGGGGGTGGTGCAGTGGTCCCCTATGTTGGTGAGCACCAAATCAAAGATGTTTGAACCCCATGTGGGTGTTTCAACCAGATGGTTCAGGGCATTAGAGTTAAAAAGGTCCAGGAACCTTTGGGCAAGTGAATTATAACACGTATAATTTACCCAGTCAATGGATGGGTAATTAAAGTCACCCAAAACCAGGGTATTTGGTTATTTCTTGATTGATTCAAGTAGATCCAAGTAGGCTGAGTGGATATCCTAATTCATGGAGGGGGTCCTAAAGCTGGCAATGACCCGAAGAGGGGTCTTACCTACAGTAAATTACACCTGAAGTAATTCAAAGGAATTGTGCTTTTTAAGCAATCTAGAGGTATATTTATCTTTACAGAATATTGATACACCACCTCCTTTAGTTCTCACACTTTCAGTGTGTGGTCTGAATATATGGAAAGAAATGTAACCTGGTATAGCTGGGGTGCTCTCTGCACCCTTAAACCAAGTCTCAGTGACTGCACTAATGTCAGCATCTTTCAAGGTGAGGACTGCTTCCAGTGAGTGCAGTTTCTGGTTTAGATTCCTAGCGTTTAGCAGCATAACCTTGAGGTTGCTTCTAGAGGGAATTTTTACGTCAGGAATGTTGTTCTTGTGACATTGCCTAAAATAGGCACTACAGGGGTGGCAAGAGTCTTATCAGTAACCAAAATCCCAGGGGGGGGTGACAGGTGAAGACCATCTCTGGCAGAGCATCGAGGTCTGTCAACCATGTCATCCCAGGCTGACAGATACTGGATCCCCTCTGAATGACACCAGAAACTAAACTAATTGCTGAAAATTATTTTTTGTTTGTATAGAGGTATCATCCTAGGTGAAGGTAAAATGTTGCTTAAGGCTAGGGACATAACTGCCTGAGATACATAATCAGAGAACAAAGTCATGTCTCTCTCCATATAGTCTAGTGAGGTACATCTCAAGTTGTATATACCAACCTGGACTATGATGGAGTCATAACAGTGCATGTTGTTGAGACTCTTGAATTCATGTGTGATGTGGCGGACCCTGTCACTTGACAGATAGCTGATCGTGACTTTTTCCTTATCCAGCTTGGTAAAAGGGGCATCTGTGTGTCTCACAACTGAGTCACCTATGACTAAGATGTTTGTTTTTGTGTTATACCTTAGGGGCTAGACTGGTGAGACACTGGTGTGTGATATATTATGTGTACTATTTTCTGCAGAGGATGTATATACAAACAGAACTAGATTCAGCAGGTCTGACTCTAGTCTATGCTACAGCAAGTGCAACAATTTCAGGAAAATAGTTCAAATAAGCAGTGATATGGTAAAAATGCAGTTCAAAAGTGCAACATAAAATGAAAACTTCTACTTAAGTTTTGCAGAGATCAGCAGATGTCTTGGATTGATCAGATAAACACATCAGAACAGTAGCTGGTTGCCAAACTCTGTGGAGCTTTGCTAAAACAAGCACAAACCCCCGCAAAAGCTGTGCTTATGTAGAAAATGAGAGCAAACTGATTTGCCTCACAGCAAGAGGTTCTCCCGTTCGATTCTCGGCTGGAGCACCTTCTGTGTGGAGTCTGCATGTCCTCCCCGCTGTAGAGTGGCATTCAAAAGACATGTGTAGAATGGGCGTGCCTTTGTTGAAGGTTGGGCATCGGGCTAGCACCTCGGCACCATAAAAAATCTACTGCCAATCATTAGCGGACCAGAGTTCCACTGTGGTGACCCCTAACCGGGAAAAGCCGAAAAGACAAACAACAACAACAACCAATAAAAAAGCTCAAAACTGAGCCCTGTTCCAGCAACCTTCAATCAGACATGGTCTAACCATACATTCCTGTCACTAGGGTGCAGGGAAACCCTCTCCAACAAAAGATGGCCTGGTTTAGTGCTCAAGTTAAACAAACAGAACTAGATTCAGCTGGTCTGAATCTAGTCTATGCTACAGCAAACGATGTGCAACAATTTCAGAAAAGAAAAACTAATAAGCAGTGATGTGGTAAAAAGGCAGTTCAAATGTGCAATATACAGTGAAAAATGCTACTTAAGTTTTGCAGAGATCAGCAGATGCCTTGGATTGATCAGATAAATACAGCAGAGCAGTAACTGGCCACCAAACTCTGTGGGGCTTTGCTAAAACAAGAGAAAACCCACACAGACTCTGTGCTTATGTAGCAAAAGAGAGCAAACTGATTTAAACAAATTAGCCAATAAAATAACAGAATGAGTGAGCTGGCACCTCAGCATTTTGTAAAGACAAACAACCAATAAAAAAGATGAAAACTAAGTCGTGTTCCATCATCCTTCAATCAGATGAGTTCTAATAGCACACGTCTGCCACTAGGGTGCAAGGGAACCCTCTCCAACAAAAGATGGCCTTGTTTAGTGTTCAAGTTATACAAACAGTACTAGATTCATCAGGACTGAATCTAGTCCGTGCTACAGCAAACAAAGTGAAACCATTTCAGAAAAAATAAAGAGTTCAAATAAGCAGGCACAATAAGCCTTCAACCAGCAACTCCCAGCTCAGAAGGGCAGAGGCTACCCCCTCCTCCCACAAGAGTGTAGACCACAAACCTTCTTAATGCAAAATAACTGGCCTGAATCCCAAGTGCTTAAACTAGAACTAAGACACTTTTAAATGCAGATTTTCAGCATGGTCCTGTACAGTATCTGAAATGCACTGAAAAGCTGTAATTTTAAATTAAAAATGTATACTAATTACAGTCCATAGCTGCAAAGTGAGCTATGGCTAAAATATACAAACAGTAACTAGAGTGACCTGGAACAGAACTGCATGAATCTGCAAATGCATAGGAGAGGAAGAGAAGGAGGAGAAAGAACACATAGTAGGGTACGTAGCTGTCATTTAATCATAAATATAGACATTCAGCATGGTACTGTATGCTCAGAGAAAAATAATAAGTGAAAATATGTAGATTTAAAATTTGCAAAAATGAGATGAGGTTGTATGCTAACAGAAACTAGAATGAGCTGATGCAAGACTGCATGAGCCAGCAACTACTTGGGGGAGTGGATATGACAGAAGACACAATACAGTAGCTAGCTGTCTTCAGACTAGAATTTTAACATAGAACATACCTGAAAACAAACTCCTAAACATCATAGTAATGAAACTTAACTAAGTCATGAAGTAAGGACAATTATCTGTTTTGATGCTTATCACAAGTGCAAATAGAGAATTTGTTTACAGGTTCAGATTTTCAGTATGGTCTTACACAGTAGGAGAAAAGCACTAAAAAACTGTAACTGTATACCAGAAATTATAGCATCCTGAGCCCAGGGCATCCAAGTAAGTAGAAGCTGAAATATACCAACAGCAGTTAGACTAAACTGAAGAAAATCTACATGAAGAATGAAGTGGATGGGAGGATGATATAACACCTCACTTTGGTTTAAACAGTAACCAAGACCTTAGTAATAGAATCATAAAAAAATGATCTTATCTGATAAGTCAAGAGGGATAAGTTAAATATAAAGCACATCAACAGTGTGCCTACAGCATGCTACCACAGCTGACCTCCCTAAGTGGCAAAATGTTGTGCAGCAGGCACTCAGTAGGCTTAAGCTTCATGGGTGCAACACTCAGTATTCTTTCTGGGTGTCATTCATGTGGTGAGCCAGACCTGCTTCCCTTCCTCCATCATGGCGGATCTGGTGTTGACTAGTTATTGCCATTCTACCTGAACCACTCCTTTGGTGTCTCTGACACTAATCCAGCATAGGCCGTCTGGGGCAGGGCTTCATCACTGTATGCCACTGGGCTGAATTTCTTATCTTTGAGGGAGAAATTAGTATTTCCCAAACTAGTCTGCTTCTACACATATGTTGATACTGGATTTAAAATCAAAAAAGCAGATTTTCACTCATCTTATTGGCCTAATCAGCATTCTTCACTGAAGAATGACAAATTATGGTCATAATTAAAGTCTTAAGTTTTTTATATGTATCTTGCGATTTTCTTTTATGCTTATTTAACTTCTACAAAAAAGAAGAAGAAAAAAATCTTTATCTAGTTTTTCCTCCTACATGTAAAGTGTGCAATAACGCAAAAACAAACATTTTACATATACTTGACACTATCATTCTCTAAAGAAGTTATGGTCTTGTGTTAATCAGAAACTTTGGCACTTCAGTGTTATAACATGTGATTTATCCTGGTGGCAGTGCTTGTTGAATTTTGGGTTGAATTTTACATGTAAAGATAATGCATTATTGTTTATAGCAATATATGTTTAATAAAGTACTATATAACAAACCAATGGGATATCTGCAAGAGATTTTCTCAACATTTTTTTCTTCCTACATAACCAAGTATTTCAATAATACAATATATCTTCTAAATTCAGGAAAAGAATCACTGATGAGACACCATTATGGAAATCTGACATCAAATTATCTTGGACCTAGACTAATCAAAACCTGGATCTTTGAGTCGTGTTCAGTTATTATACTGGAATAACTTGTTACTTTCTTCTTTAAATAAGTTCATAGGTTCATTGGTAGGTACTAGGCTATCTGCCTGAGGTAATGTAGTCCAATTTGTAATTTTTTTTTAGGAGTCTTTGTGACAGGAACAGGAATCTATCCCTCAGCATGTTGTGGTGTTGGTTTGTGTGAGGGTTTAGCTCACTAGAGCATGTGTGGCGGAGTGACTTGGATTTTGCATGTCCATCAATTCTGAGTTGGACATGGCTTTGTCATTCAGGCAGAGATCACCTCTCTGAGTAGCGATTATGCCACACTGAGTACAGCCGTTTTTTTTTCAGGGGCTGCATAGGACATATATGTTGAGGCCAGTAATCCTCTTGGTGAGGTGCTTTTGTGGTCTTATGATGGGTCTGATGAGTGACGAGTAGAGGGCACTATAACCTCTTTATTTCTAACAGTATCCCAGAAGCCTGAGAGCCTTGGACACCACATGTGACTGGTTTAGAGTGCATAGCCTTGCAGACCAGGCTAGTCAGGCTTATGGGGGTGATAGTTACCAGGGTCAGTTAGTGGGCGACTCCTTCAGGGTCGGTTATGGCTTCTCCTTTGTGGCGCATATACAGCCCCTGGCCGCCATTGAAGTGGCGGGGTGAGGTTTAGGTTGAGGTTTAGTTCATCTAGTTCGTTAGTTAGTTAGTTCATGGGCGGCATGGTTCACTGTCACTGCTGGCATCTGTGCTGCTGGGTTTGTTGTGGGCTTGTTTTTTTCTGTGTTCTTTTCTTTTACACTACACTACACTTTTCGTTATTTTTCACTTTTGAGAGGTGAGGAATGAGGTGAATTTGAGTTGGGAGAATCTATTTGGCAGTATGTTGGCAATATCAGTGTGTTCAATATATTTTTTTTGCTATTTTTATTTTAGAGCATATATATCTATCTGTTATCATCATTTTGAATAGGGCTGGAAGATTTTTTGTTTTCCTTTTTTCAAATCCTTGGCTGTTTATTTTTTTTTTTTTTCTTCAAACTTTTATGAGGGACCTTAGTTTCTTATTGATACTGATCAGGGATGATTTTCCTTCTTTTTCCTTGCCTTTTTTTGCTTTTTTCTTAACTAGTTTCCTGTACTTTTTGTTATCTTTGTTCCATAGTTTGGGTCCACCAGGGGTAGGGTCTTCCTCTTGGTTTTGCTTCCTTGTAGGTGTTCATAGAGTGCAATTGTAAATGTAGGTGTGTAGTGTTATTAATTGGTGGTGGAAGTCTGGGTCTTCCTGAGCTGTACTACTTCTGACCTTTTGTTTGACTTAAGTGGTGGTTTGGCTTTTTCCTTGGGGTTTGGGGTTGTGGGTTCCTTGGTTGGGGGTGATGGTGGGGTATGGTCATCAGAGTGAGGTGATGACCGTCTTGATCGATGTTGCAAGACATGCGGTTGGATGCTCATGACTGCTGAGGTACTGGCAGGGTGGGGATCCAGCTGATGCTCCAGCTGATCAGGGCATTTGAGTTGATAAATTGAGCCTTGGAGTTTGTACTCAAGGAGTGCTGAGTAGGGAATTTTGGGTCTAGTAAAATCTCCCAGCCTCAGGGTGTTTGGTAGGAAAATCATGTTTTTTCAGTGGAGGTGTATGGTAGCAGGCCACAGGGTGATCTGTGCAGGCCACAGATTTGTTGTTTGCCGATGTGACATGGATGGTATCATAGGTATCATGCTGCACCACAGTGTGGGTGTGGGTATCGGTGGTTGTGGGTACCTTTCCCCCCTCCCTGTTTCACGGTTCCGTCCGTGTTCTGGAAATGTATGTGTGAGTATGGTATGTAGCCAATAGTGCTGGAGTGCTCTCTGGAGCCTTGATCCAGGTTTCAGTTACTGCAGAGATGTCTCTTCTCCATACTTAGGAGAGTGCTTGATGCATTTTTTTTTTAAACTCCTTGCGTTGAGTAGCATAATTTCTCTGTACCTTTTCAGCTTGGTTCTTATTTTCTTAGTTAACTAATGTAAGTTTTGTATATCTGAACTAACTGGTGGCTCAGTTCCTGCTTTTCCTTTATTTTTTTATTTTCCTTTTGTTACATCCATCCACAACCCTTTTTCCCATTTTTTTTTTTTTACATGGGACGAGGTGTCACAATCATCTAGAGCCACGGTTTACACTGCTGCATGGCTAGCCCTGCTGCTGTAGTTCTTCCACACCACATTCACATATACACTCACACTTATGGCCAATTTATAGTGTCCAATGACCCTATTGTATATCTTTGGAATATGGGAGGAAACCAGAGCGCCCAGAAGAAACCCACACAAATACAGGGAGGCCATGCAGACTTTGCACAGAAGGCACCCCAGCCAAGAACTGAACAGGGAAACCTCTGCTGGGAGCTGACAACACTGCTTTTGTTACATATTGCAAAAAATTTATAAAAATAAATTTGACAAAACAAAGTTTGTACAGTTCATACTTTGTTCACATTTTTTCTATTGACTTTCTTTACTGTGTTCCTGTGGGTGAGGTCAGACGGCTGCCTTAACAGAACAGCAGAGCACAGAGTAAGATAGCAATGTAGTTTAAGTGGATGATAATAGTGAGAGCAAAATTATAAGCTTTTAATATATTATAAATACTGTGGCAGTGAATTTACCACAGTTGGAGATAATTACACTGCAGCATGGAGGTCTGAATATGACAGGTTACAGAACATGACTTCTGATCCAAAAGCAAATGAGAATATAGCCTTGTCATGCTCAGAGGCTGTTGAACAGTATTTTCTGGTCACAGAAGATGCTGGAAGTGATAACTGTGAATAAGAATCAGTGGAGAACAATGAAGATGTACTGCAGTGTAGTTGTGATTGAATAGAGATGGAAACAGAAGGGCACTGAAGGAGAAGCAAAGTGGCAACTTGCTATTTTGAAGCAGGTTGCTGATACTGTGACAAAAACAAAATGGCTGCAGAGGTAGTAGTAGTAGTGTGAGATGGCAATAAAAGGCAGAACACACTGTAGGTTACGGATAGAGAAGAGGCCTGTCTGTGCATCTCAGCAAAACGTGGGGAATCAATTGGCATATTTGTATTATGGGGTAACTTAATTCTGTGGCTAAAGACATTAGGGTTCTGATTCATTCAGGTACTGTACCTTTTTGCGAAATCACATCTGAGACTATTTCCATGATTTTTGGCTTTATTTGATAAGAAGTATTTTTGTTTGCCCTGGAAGGATTATAAAGTGGCACACCACACAATGATATTAAAAAAACAACTGCACAAGTTAAAACATAAGAATTAAGTTAACCAACCAACCAACCAATTGAAAAAGACTAAAGAAGATATTTTGATGAGAAATGTAATAATGACCATTGCAGAACAGGGCACAGAATGTATGCCAGTTTGAATATAGATGGCAGAAGGATAAAACATTTGTCAAATGTTGTTGCATTAAATGGAAAATAGGTATGATAAAATATTCTGAGCAGCCCAAAAACATATTACTTCTGTGGTCAGATGAAGGTTAATTACAGGATTGTCTTAAGTAGAGTTGTGGGCAGTGTGGGGAAATGCAACATCCATTAAAAGAGTTTAAAGTAACATGCAAAAAGTGTGGCAAAGATAGTAGGTTGGATTCATAAAGGCTACTATAATGTGTCCAATATATATACACTTAGTGCATCCTTTCTTTGTGAATAGACTGCACAAACTTTGCGGCAGGGTTATTATTAAATTCAGAAAGTATACACTAAGTGTACATGTGGTGTACACTTTGTGGTTCCCGTTATGAATCCTGCCTAGTTATTTTCTGTTTTACTCTGACTTGCTAGAGAAAATGGTGGAAATGATGAGCATGTTACTGTTTTGGCAAACTGCTAAATATAAATGCAGAATTTCCTGGAATGAATGAAGTCTACATATTATGGACAATGCAAATGAAAATATTAATAATAAATAGAATATTGATGTAAAAAATATGCAAGAAGATTTACATTATGAAGAAATAATTGTGGGTAAAGTGATGAAGGTGAGACAAGCAGTACAACTGGGAATAGAGTAATAAAAAGAAAAATAATGCTGCACCAAAAGAAAGTTGTAAAAAAGGATAATTTATTTAAAATTAACTGCTATTAATGTTAATAGCATTAAAATGAAGCAAAGAGATTCATAGCACTATAGTGGTGTCAGAAACAGTAAGTTGTGATAACATGTCTGCAAGATATAAGATTAGGTGAAAAAAGAAGGAACAGATAGAAAAGATATGAGGTAAAAAGGTAGTGTGGAGTTTTGGAATAGAATTAAACTCTCAGTGGTGCAACATATAGCACACTCACCTTTGGTGCTGAAGGCTATGGGTTTTATTTCCACACCAGGCAAATCAATTGCTGACACTGCAGTACATCATGAAGGGGGTGCTGGACTAAATGTACCACCCTTCAGATGAAATGTTAAATCAAGGCCCCATTTGATTAAGTCAGTGGTAGCTCAGCAGGGTGTAAAAGATCTCATGGCACCTATTGAAAAGATTAGGGTATGTTCCCTGGTGCTCTGGTTAAATTTCTCCTAGTGGTAAAATACCACCTCGGGTCTCCCATGAAAAGAAGCTACTAGCCTAGTGGGACCAACCTGTTCAACAAAAGAATAAATAAAAAAATAAATACAATTATGTTTGGGGATGCAATATTATATAATAACAGAGATGTATTGTTGTGGTATGAAGTAGATGTTTGTTGTTCAGTATTAGACGTAGAAAGAGAGCATGGCAGCTGTATACACATGCTCTAAGTGTAAAGAAAGAGACAGAGTTAATATGTTTGAAGAATTCACACAACACAGCATTGTAAATACAATTATAATGCTGATACATGATTTCAATTGCATTTTAAGTAAATATACAGGTAAAATTGGCAATGATGCTAAAACATGCAGGCAAATGAGAAACTGTGATAAATTAATAACTAGTAATGTTAGAATGTTTACTTATAAAAGAGAAGAATTATGAAAAGGCATAGATTATGTGATATGTCAAAAGGATTGTTAGATATTAATGGTGAAAAAAAAGAAACATACTTTCAGATCATTATGATATTCCAGTGGCCTTTGGAAATAGTGAGAAGGTAAATGTTTAAAAAGTTAATGGCAGAGGTGGTTAAGCCAAGAGAATTTTAGCATGAAATGAACAATTTATTCATTGGTCATGACACAGCAAGACCTTTTTGTAAAACATGGGAAGATGATGGATTATGTTTACAGAAAAATCAGGAAAGCTTATATGATGTTAGAGGAAACTGAAAAAAGAAAAGAAAAAAGAAAAGCTGTATAAATGAATATAAAGAAATATTAGTTGGAGAGCAGAAGGATGTTATAAGAAAATAATTATATTTAAAATGTATGAAAAAGATAAGAAATACATCATATAATCATTTTAAGAGGAAAGATGTTTCTCCTTTTACATGGAAAATGGTTAAAGTGACAAATCTATATGATGGATAAGAGGCATTAAAACATGACGGTATTTTGAAAATTGTACAAACATGCAAAATAGTTACAGAGTAAGATACAAAAGGGAAAATGATGTGGGGAGTTAGGAAACTATCAAAGAATTTGGTAGAATTTTTTTTAAAAATATGAGTCTGGTAAAACTTGAAAATATTTCAAAAGAGATGAACATTGATAGTACATCTGGACTTGATGGTATTGGATATATATATTTTAATATAAGGAAATAAAAGAAAACCAGAAAGATATACCGGTTAATATAATAAATGAATGGTTAGAACATGGTGTAAGAAATAAAAAAAAGATATGTGAAGGAATTATAACATTTGTATATAAAGAGAGAGAGAGAATATTATGAATTGGAAGTCTTTATGTAGAATGGCTAATAATGATCTTGTCTAAGTTGGAAACACTCATCATGATTTTGGGAGATGGGAGGAACCCCAGAGTGACACAGGGAGAATATGCGAGCTTCATGCAGACATTAACTGGATGTTAGGATCAAGCTTAGTATCTTGTGCATGGGAGCTGAAGACTTTAACCATTATGCCAGGTTCCTCCCACTTCCTAAAAACATGCTGAGAGTTTCTACCTCAAACACACCCAAGAATGGAGTTGTGAGCAGCCACACAGAATACAGATGGTACCCTACAGGGGGAGGAGTTGTACAGACCAACCACTTTGGGCATCACATGTGGTGCACAGTATCCTCTAGATAGGTGAACATGGATCACAGACTGCATACCCTGTTAGGGTTACCCACTCAGTGGTGTACAAACTGGCTCTAGGTGATTGGGTCACAATGCTGATGATCTGGTGATTATTGCCAAGAACTGTACATGGATTCAGGAAGTAATTGCAAAAGTAGAAAGATGTTGACGAAAGAAGGACTGATGTTGAAAAATAAGGGTAAAGAATTTGGAGATCAGGTTAATATGGGAGATATATTTTCAGAGTATGAGGTTAATGTAATGGGATGACATCTGGTAAAAAGGAAGTGATTGTAAGGCAACTGAAAGTACTGATGGATGAAAGAAGAAGAGTTATGCGAAATGCATTTCAGATGACATATGAGAAGAATGTTTACTTAAATTCATATATATTAAGTACATGAGATATACTGGTAATATATGTGCTTTCTCTATAGAAATGGAGAAATAATTAATGCAAGTAACTTTTGGAGAAATATGCGGTTCAAGATTAAATCTGATAGAAATGAGAATAATAACTGTCAAGGAAAAGATGGAGAATTAGGATTGGAAAATCTGATGTACACTTGGCCTCAGTACATATTTATGGTGTATTGAAAAATATTTAGGCGAGTTATTGGGGTGTATTAGCACAGGATTTGCTGGAAAAATGTAAAGACCTATAGACAGGTGAAAATAAATAAAAAGATGGAAATATGATAGTGAAGAGGTTATGGGATATTATGAAAGCAGAATGAACATTTGGAAGATTGCAATATGGGAGTTGCCTAGTAGCAGTATGGACATTTCTTCAGTAAAAATAATGGCCACATGAAAAAGTTACGAAGAAATATTATTATATTAAGCCATAGCAGTGGCAAGTGATATGATAAAGAAAGCTATAAAACAAAGACAAGCCAGATTTATGGAGGTGCAAAAGCTGGAGATTTTCTGTGGAGACTAAGGTTGCAAAACTACGTGTTAAAGAACAAATGAAGCAGAAACAAATAAGTGAAACATTGTGTAAGGTTTGTAAAGTAGAGGAAAGCAGTGAACATGCCTTGATGGAAAGCGAAAGAGGAAAGGAAGTGTGAGAGCCATTTAAATGAGTTTAATTTGAATACTTTGAGAAACGGAGTAAAGAAATGAATGTATGTTTTGCAGATAAAATAGATGCAATTATATGAAGTACTATTTGGGTAATATGCAATAACAGTAGATATGAAGAAGTATTGTTTAATATGTTGTGGGATAGTGAAGGGATGATAAGTAAAATAAAGATGTGGTTATGGAAAAATAGAGAGGTGAAAAGAAAAGTGACTCTCTTTTTTATTTTGTGTTATTGTTATACTTAACTGTATAATATGTAAACAATATGTAAATGTTGTGTTTAAATATAACCCCTACTATTTGATAATTGCCAGGGTATCTTTCACATCCACCTGAGCTTCCACCATCTCAAGCAGATGGCATCTCGGTGTAACATCTCTTCTGAAGGATAGCTCAGTAAACAGTGCAGCACCCCTTCAGCTGGACTGCAGTATCAGAATTGCAAAATAAACACAGGCACCTACTATAGGAAGAGAACCCACAGTCTTCTCTTCTTTCTACACCAAAAGTGAGTGTGATTGCTTGTTGTGCCATTGCTAATGAGAGATAAAATGTACACAAGTAGTACAAAAATACCAAGCTAACTAGTCCACTTTTTGCACAGTGTTAGGTGATGTCATGATAAGAGTGAGTAGCTCATGCAGTACTCATAATCCCTGCACCAGCTTATTCATGTGTTCTTACCCTAACCATGCCCTATTCCAACCATAACCCAGTGCAAAACTTTATAACATCCCATTTCCCGAAGAGTACCACTACATAAAGCACTTTGATACAGACACACACACACACACACACACACACACACACACACACACACACACACACACACACACACACGCACAAAAAACCCAGCAAACACACACAATACTAAATCTATCCCCTTACTTATTTCTTACTCTGGCCCTAACCTGCCAACACTCACACACTCACTATAACCACCATACACCTACCACTAAAGTATGGACATTTCTTCAGTAAAAATAACCGTCAACACTTGTTTTTCAATAACTTCTATAATTGATTATCAATGAATGATACCATCTGTAAAAGCAAAAACAGTTGTCGACATTATGGGAATTTAAACAAAATAACATATGCTATCTACTTATACAAATCTGTTTCATTTTTAGCTAGTACAGCTTATAAGAGGGATGTGAAGTTATATGACCACAGCAGCAGCAAGAATTTTTGGTATTTTGAGTAAATTTATTTTTTTTACCCTTATGATCCCAGCTTTGCGCAGCTTTTCATTATCCAGAAAAAGACATGCTGATGTGGTCATCGCTTTTTGACCCAAATGAAAATATTTTCAGTGGTTCTCGCTAATGTTGCTGATTGATTTCATGCCAAAGAAATTTATTTCAGAATATCTGAAGTGCCACTTCTTCTGCATCTTAGATGGAAATTTGAAAAATTTAAAGTGCAGGTAGACTGCTGATTTATGAAGGCTTATTTATTCAAACCATGAACACCATATAGTGTAAATCAGCACGGATAACCGTGCAAAGTCATATAAAAAAATGTGAGAAAGATAATGACTGCCATACATGAATGCATTATTTTATTTTATTTTTCTTTGAAGAAAAGCTAAGACCAACAATGACAAAAACAGAAAGTATCAGAAAGTGAGAGATGGGGTGACTAATCTCAGTGACAGCACTGATATAATCAATGATGCACATCTCTTAGCTATTGCTGGAATTTGCAATAATAATATGTTTTTTAGACAAAAACGGTGTCCAAAGTACCTGTGCTACTGGACTGTGCGTTTGGCTCTGTGGTTTCTTTTGGAGGCGTTGCTTCTGACTGTTCATTGCTAGAAATTTCTTTTGTGCTATGAACACCATTCTTCTGCTGCTCCTGCTGCAAAAAACAAAAAACAAACAAAAAAAAAAACAGTAATTCAGTTATCTGCAGTAATCCAAGCAAGGTAAACTTAACACAAGTCAAAAAGTACCATTGTGAACAGCAGCACTTAAAACTAACATATGCACCTGCAATGAATGTTAAGAATAGAAATATCCATGAATGAATGAAACATAACTGACACCAGCAATAGCATTGTTGGGAAGAAATTAATAATGTCACCATACAGCATCACAATTATTACAGTCCTGTAGCAGCTAAGTACAAAATACATACCTGTGAATTCATTAAAGCTCCTAGTATGAATCATACAGCTCATGCTAGAAAGGCCCTTCTCCCGTGATGTGCTCTCTTGTGATTCAGAAACATGCTAGTTGCAGTGAGGTAAGTCCTCATTATCAGCTGATCTGCATGTTTCTTGATTTGCAGTTACTACTGCAACATGCATATTATGGCTGCTCTGCACATTGCAGTAGTAGCCTGCTCTTCATGTAGGCAATGGCTTTCCACCCCAATTACTCTCTCATACACAAGTGCATTAACAAGAACACACATACTACAGTCCCTGTACTTATCTCTACCCATTCTATCCTCCCATGGCTCCTTCCACCCTGTAATACTTCAATGTCATATGGCACATGTATATTAAGCCTTGGTGGTCTAGTGTATTCCCCTGATCTCATTACAATGTTGGTGCTGGTATGGCACTTTAGGGAATTATCGCTAGTGTCTAGTGTGTTCCCCCAACCCCCAGATTCCCAGTATGATGTCTGTGCCTTAGGGCATTTAAGGAGTATTCCCTGGTGATTGGTGCTTCTCCCACTCCCCGATCCCTTTAGTAATGTTGGTAACATAACAGCACTTAAAGTAAGCCCCTATTTCTAGTGATTACCCTCCACCATGTTCAGGTTTGGCAGATGAACATGGACTTTTGCCTGTAATCAGTACTGTGACATGTTGGGGATGGCCATGTAGAGGTCTTTCTGGAGGCAGTTCTGGGGAGGGAGCACGTGGCTAATTAGCATACACCTCTCCCCTTGAATGCTTCATTAGCATTCAGCAAAGCTGCTGGGCCAGCCCTTCGTGGTGCTGCGTGTTTTCAAGTTTGAGTACTGAGCAGCACCAAGTAAGGGTGGTTGCTGAAACAGAGAATGGTACCATAATGTGTGCAACTTCTGGTGCAAGTTGCAGTACCTTTATAATTCAGCCCAGAGTATCTCAGAATACACTGCAAACTGATAAAACAAAAAAGAAAGGAGAACCAAAAACTGATGCACCTCTCTTTAATAAACAAATATAGGGCATTTGTCCAAGTACAGTGGACTTCATCAGAATAACATCAAATCTGGAGCACCCAGCTTTATAACATCTAACAACCACATGACTGGAACAATTAGTGAGTTAATGAATACATTTAAAGAAACATTTTTCATTTAATAACAAATTCACAACAAACACATCTTTAAAATACTTGGCAAATAAGTAAAAAGCAAAATGGTAAAAACCCATTTTTTAAAAACTGGACCATTGATTAAAGCAGTTTCATACTAAATATTAGAAGTGGAAAAAAACATATATAACAAACATTGCTTTTAATTTCAGCACATTGCTAACAGAGACCATGTCATTTAGTCCTGGGAAAACAGTAACATTACGTTTCAGCTGCCACCTGAAATCCTTGTATTCATGGAATTCATTAGATAGTCCATCCATGGATCCTAAATCAACATGGTCAAAGGAATGTAATTGAAAGAAAAAGAGGGTTGTTTTTAATGTTTGTACAGGGCATTCCTTTCATTCCTTCTTTGAACATCATATCAATGTTGATAAATTCTACTTCTCAATGCACTTTTAGTTTTTCCAATATAAAAACATTCACATATTTGGCACTTAGCAACATATATAAACATTTTGCTGTCACAGTAATAGTTGTGGTTAAGTTTTACTACACCAAAGTCTTCAAGGAAAAGACAAGATGCTTCCAAAATATATCTGCATTATGAACAGTAGCCACACTTCACCATAACTCCATCACACTTGGCCACATGGGGTCACTCAAGGAGGGTTTTGAAACAAATGTCCTTTTTATGGATCCACTTCAGTAGATCGAACTTTTAAATGTTTGGAGCTCATATGGCAGAGACCATAACATCAAACATTTAAAAGTTTGAACATTTAAAAAAAAAAAAAAAAACCAAAACCAAAACTAAACATTTGTAGCGGGGGCAAGCCCCCTGTACCCCTGCACTGTACAGGGATCTCCATTCAGACCATTCGAACCTTTAAAAGTTCGATCATATGGTCTCAGCCATATGTGCTTCAAACTTTTAAAAGTTCGATCAACTGAAGGGGACCCCCTTTTTATATACTATTATTGTTTGCTAAAATGCTCCTGGTCAGCCCCAAAAAGACTCCACTTTTTCATATAACTGTTCAAATATTGTCAAAGTGCAGATTACATGATAACACCAATGCTTTCTGAAAATGGCCCTGGCTGTCAGTTACAATCAAGTCACAGACCCTAGTTGCATGTGGGCCGCTGTTTACAATCCTTAACAAAGCGGGAAAATGCCCCTGCTTTCTTTTTCTCTCCACTTCTGTAAAAATGTTGTTCAGAAATAAATCGGGATACCCTCTTTATCCCAACATCCCTCGCAGTTTATCATATTCCTCCTGGAAAGCACTATCGTTGGTTACCATATAGGCCAGCTTCACACATTGCCCCTTCAGTAATTACTTTTTTTGGAGGAGGGGTGCTAGCTATTAAAATGTAACAGAGTTGGAATGGGTGGGTTTTCTGTACAATGTAGACTTAACAATAGAAACATCTAAATAGTTTACCCTGTGAAGTTGAACATCCATAGTAAACTTCAAAAAGTGGGTTGTACAATTCAAAAACTTAAAAAAAGTGTTCTAACCTAGCTCTAGAGTCAATCCAAAAATGATGGTATCATCCAAAAAAATGACCATATAAGGTTGATTTTCCAGTGGGATAACACTATATTAATGTGTATGTTGTGAATTTGTTATTAAATGAAAACTGTTTCTTTAAATTTATTCATTAACTCACTGACTGTGTGGTTGTTAAATGTTATAAAGCTTGTGTTTCAGACTTGATGTTATTCTGATGAAGTCCAATGTACCTGGACGAAAGTGCTAAATTTGTTTATTAAAGTGAGATGTATCAATTTCTGGTTCTCCTTTCTTTGTTGTTAATTCAGCCCAGAGTGTTTATCATAAAATATTTATAGACAGTAAACAATAATTTAACTTCATAGAGTGCTTGAAAAGCAATAGGAAATGTAAAGCTGAAGGCATGTAGTTACATTTCAATTCAATGGCCATCATAGCAGTGGCTAGAAGAAACAGACCAATAGTAAGTGAGTGATGGAAAATCTAGACAGCCAAAGAGGAAGAAACACAGTGTATCAATCAATCAGTTAATCAGTTAGTAGGTCAAACAGTATGTATGCCAAATAGTTCTTGGTTTGTTAAAATACTCTGAATATAAGAAATGTATAGATGCTCTATGTTTATGTATACTAGTACTGTGACTTTAAGAAGTAATGTATCCCATAATACATTGAGTTAGGTTTGGCACTTGCTAGTGTATTAATGATGAGTGAAGGAGCTGATAAGAGCATTCATGCTGTGCTGCCATTTTGTGTAACATTAAAGTTGCTGTTTTACTTCAATGCTGGTGTATCCTGACACTGATTACACTGCCCATGAAGATGACTGCCTAACAAAATATGACCAATATCAACATCTACAGGTGCCCAAAATGTTAGGCATTCAAGCAAGAGAACTTTGTAAAGAAATCCTTGATACTGTGATATGAAAGTGATTTAAAATATATGAAGAGACATGCAGAGGCTCATGCAATTTTCTACAGACAGAAATTAAACTGTAGGCATAGTTTGAGTGATATTTTATGATTATAACAGCAGAATACTGACAAAGATATCCCTGCAAGTACAACCTTAGGAACCACTGGTATATTATGATAAGAATAAATGTTGCAACTTCGCTACTATACTAGGAGAGAATATATGTTCTAACAAGTTATACCACAAACAATAGTGTGGAAATCATGCAGCAGATCACATCTAGATAAATAAGCCTAGAGAATAAAACTTTTTCAGACACTTAACTGAATGAAGACAGTAAGAAGACAATCTTCCATGTTCCTATGACCTTAATCATATCTATGGATATTTGGGAATGTGGATATATACACACATGTGCACATGCACTGGAGATATGAGATGCATTCATAGTCGATACTGCAGTCTAGTTTTGTGTTGGCAGTCCATGTAAAGTCATTGTGTTGTACATATACATAGAGAAATAAAATGTAGCATAGAATGATAAAGCTCTGACAAGGACCTAGACAACTAAGGACAGACTGGCATGTTGTGCACTGAAGGAGCCACCTAGCAAGGGTTGGAGTGGTTAAACAATGCTGATTTGCTCAGCCTCCTATCCCAACAAAAGGGAGACATGCAGAGTTTGATGATACAATGACACCAGGTCGAAACTTGGTATGAAGCCAAAAGGTGGTACATGGACAAGGAAGTGCTATCTGGCTTCCTAGGGAATGCTTACTGTACAAAGAACTCAGAGAACAAGTGGAAGTATGCAAAATCACTGGAACTTTGCAGCAAGGTTTCCTTCGGTGCTGTATTTACTAGAAGAGCTGGAGTGGCATTACAGACAAAGCTGGAAAAACAAAAAACAACATCCATGCAGAATAGTGGTGGCAATCCTTGATTCTTCCCCCTCATCAGGGTACGTGGACAATGGGAAGCTGAGGAAATGAAATGAGTCAATAAAGGGTAGGAGCTAGATGGCTATGAGAACGAAAAAAAAGCAAATATGACAGCGGATAAAGATAGCATGCATCTACTAAGTTTGCCCTTTTCTACATCCTATGGATAATTATCGCTGAAATCTAACTTAGATTTATCTTTCTCCTACTCATCTCCAAGATAACCTTTCCATCCCAAGCCACAATGAATAACCTTTACTGTCATTTACTCTACCACCTTCTCGGAGTGTTCCATGTATCTGCAGCCCGCTTTTAGGAAAAATATACTTCCTCTTGTTTTTCTTGAGTCCATTTCAGATTGTGTCTCCTTATAGGTTCATAGGTTCATAGGTTGGTACTAGGCTATCGCCCTAGAGACTATACAAGCCTAGCCATAACAATTCCCTGGATATTTCTTCCCACAATATTTACTTCCCAGAACCCCTGTCTAGCAGGGCAACTGACATGATCCCCGGGGTGAATTTCCTATCTCCCATCCAGTTATCAAGGTTCCTTTTGAAGAGGGCCAAGGAGGTGCTCTGCTTGACATGTATGGGCAGTCTATTCCAGAGTATGGGGAGTCTCTGGATCAGGAACCTATCCCTCCAGCATGTTTTGTTCATTGTGATGACAAGGTTTAGATCCCTGGAGCATGTGGCTCTAAGGGATTGGGATTTCTTTAAGTGGAGCATGTCCAATAGCTCAGGGTTTGACATGGCCTTGTATGTTAAGCAGAGATCGCCTCTGAGTAGACGATATGCCACAGAGTATAGCTGGTGTTTTTTTAGACGGTCAGCATAGGGCATCTGCTTTAGGCCTGTGATTCTTTTAGTGAGGTATTTCTGTGGTCTTTCCAGCTGCTGCAGATGTCTTTTGAGGTACATACCAAATGAGGGGTTGTACTCTATAATGGGTCTAATGAGGGATGAGTATAGTGGGACAATGACCTCCTTTTTTCTGGATGAAAAGCCCTTAGTGATGAGTTTGTTTTTTTTTTATTTGTTTCCTTTTCCTAAAAAATTCTTATTGGATTTTAATCAATCTTGTAATATGTTTAGAAGTCTCAATCATATCTGCCATCTCCCTCATTCCCACAAGATTGCCAATGTAAAATTCCATTACCTTGTCCAAGAAAAGTTTCTTCTGTGCATCACAAACTCTTGCTGACTGTTCTGAACTGCTTTGAGACCAGACATAGAGACACAGAAAGTGATGACCTTTTTTAAGGTGGCATAGGGAAGAGGCAGGTACTACTTATATTTGTCTTCAGTGTTTATTGTGCATTGCTATGTTAACTATGAGCATTAAGCCTTAGATACAGCTCACGTCTTCCCTGAAATAAAGTATAACTGAATTTCTTTCCTTATATATGAATTTTGTTCAGGCCATCAGTGAATCAAAAGGTTGGGAAAAAGTTCACCTCAGAGCATATGTAACACCATGGCTTCTGGTGCCTGGCAGTCCCTACACCCCCAGTTTAATTTAATTATTATATTGTAGTTTAGTTTGGTTAGAGAGAGCTGAAAGGATTCTGAGAAAAACAAAGCTGAAGAGCAAGACTGATTTTTTTTCCCTGACTCATGATTTTTGCTCAGGCCATCATTGCATGAAAAACAGGTTTAACAAACAGTTAAACACACCTCAGAGCATTTGAACCCCACATGACTCCTGTGGGCCTTATGGCCCACAGGCCCACGGCACAATGCAATTATTTCCGGTCCAGTTATTACAGTGTAGTCTTGGTTAGTTAAGGTATGCTAAAGGGATTCAGGTAGAAAACAAATTGAAAAGCAAGACTGAATTTCTTCCCTTAATCATGAGTTTTGCCCAGGCCATTATTGGATATAAAGCTTGTTTAAAAAAAAAACTGTAAAATGCACCATAAAAAAAGCATCTAGAAACACCCATGGTGTCTTGCAACTCTCAGACTTCAGCTCAATCCATTTGTTTCCTACACAGTTAGCAGATGGCAATCTTACCTACTTAAAATGCATTGAATGAATAAATGCAAGAAAAAAATGAAGGAATAAGACAAGCTGTTAGAAAAAGGAAGAAAAAAGCAATCTGGATGGTGTAGGCAGGCCAGTATGGGGAGGTGGTGTGTGTGTTTGTGTGGGGGGGTTGTGGGCAGTGGGGGGTCTGCTATGGAGCCCTTTCACCTAGGGTACCCTTTGACCTAACACCAGCTCTGGTTCCACCAATCAATTCATACAGCTCAGACAAAGTGGTACCAAGGTACGAAAGACTGCTAATGAGGCTAAGAAGGTTTGATGCCAGACAATCCATGTGCTTGGAAAACAAGTAGTTGTTGCAGATGTGTTATCAAAAGGCCCTACACATGATGAACCACTAGCAGGTACAGAAGAAGATGTTGCTGCTTGTGTGTAAAGCATAACAATAATTAGAACAGTGACTACTAACGAGACTAAACTAGCTTAAGCAAGATACTCAGACTGACAGAGAGTGGCAATCCATTATTCAACAAGTGCAAAATGAATGGCCAAATCGCTGGACACAAACCAAACAGATCATGCATAAGTACTATACTGTCAGAGCATTAACTCTTTGTTGTTATATCAAGACAAAATTGTACCTTCATTACAGTGAGCAAAGTGTTATGTCAAATACACAAAGGTCATCAGGATCTCACCAAATGTTGAGATACTGACAATCTGTCAGTGTGGTAGCCAAACATTAATCAGGATATCATAAACTTGGTGTCCAAGTGTCAAGTCTTCACTTTACATAAACCACTGCAGACACAAGAGCCATTCATGCTAACATCCTTAATCCAAGGTCAATGGCAAAGACAGCTGATGACGTTCGTGAGTTAGAAGGCAAAACTACCTTATAGTTGTTGACTATCCCTCTTGTGACATAAAAGTAATTCATATACCAACCACAACTAGGCAACAAAGATTCAAGACAATATTGTCAAGGTACGGTCTAACTACTGAAGTGGTTGCAGACAAAGGTACACAGTTTATGTCCAGTGAATTTCAAAAATTTGCTTCTGACTGGGGATTCAATCATATTCGATCGGCTCTTCAGTACAGTGAAATAGAGAAAACAGTGGAATCAGCCAGGAAAATACAAAGACAAACAGATCCTAACAGTTCTCATAGCATATCAAGCTAGTCATCTTAGTGTCACAGGAGTAAACTCGTCACTGCTAATGAATACAAACTGATGCAAACAAATACAAATGCCAAAATAGACTTGAGCATAGAGTAATCCCATATAATATAATCAAACATAATGACCAAAAAGCCAAGGCTTTGTACAAAAAAAGTTTATGACCAATGTCATTTTGCACACCCACTACACGTCATTCAACTAGGCCAAGCTGTCTGTTTGAAGTTAGATGGGGAGAAAATGTGGGACACATCAGCTGTTAAAGTGTCAAACACTAATTATGGTACCATGGTTAAATGAAATAGAAAACATATCCAGTTCATTAAACATGAGTGTTGGCCTGAATTCAGTGTTCCAGAAAACCAATCAAAACACTTTGAGCTGTAAATAATCACATCTATATCTGTGTTTGTATGGACACACTGTCTACCTCAACCACACATACAAGTTAAAGGTGAAAATTTAAGTTTCACTGCTTGAAGTGACAGATCATGCGCTGTCCAGTCAGTGTAAACAAGTGTGACTGATCCATTTTGTGACCCTTTTGACTCTGTTTTGCCTAATGACTGCAACAGTTCTGATGCTTGTTATAATAATAATAATAATAATTAATAATAATAATAATAATAATAATAATTAATAATATGTGCCATCATTTTTGTCCTGCATGTTCTCATTTCATTTCCAGATCCAGTCTGAGTGGTATTTAAATAACCAAGATTTGTTGAGAGATCCATGTAGCATTGTATCATTACAAGAGTTGTGACAGAGTCATAGAAACAGTTAAGTGATTTCATATGCTTGCTAATAATCCACTTTCAAATGTTTAGTAAATAATTGTATTGTCTGTATATATTAATTATGTGCATTTGCAGGATCAGGCCAGAGTGTTGACTGTGTGGTGGAGAAGTGGTTGTGTGTTGTTGTACTTAGTAGTTTAAAAAAAAAAAGATTTTTCTCTTAAGGAGAAAGATGTGATGGTGAGTGAAATAAAGCTGCTAAACTGTTTGTAAATACCGTCAATGTATAGCACTGTCTTTGCACTTTAAGGCTATTATATGGTATTGCCTTTTTTAAAACTATACACGTTATTGCTTTCTTAAGCTATAGTCAGTTGGTGTGAGACGCTTGAAGTATTAACATTGTTTCTGTTGAGCTGCATATTGTTGAGAATAAACTTGCTTCTTTGGCTAAACTAATAGTGGATTGGGACATTTTTCAAATTACCAACAAACATTACTGAGTCGTCATGGTTACAGTTACAATGGGATGGCTTAAGGTAAATTTTCAATGCAGTAGCTGATTTTTTTTCTTTGAGGCTCTTTTGAAAGCACAGCTTCCATACTGTAAATACAAATAATGCATTCTTACAGTTATATAAGGTAACATGGATAGGCATGTTATGAGAGTCTACTACATGCAATCACACAGAAACTGTATGAACATAAATAATTGCAAAAAAAAAAACAATCAAAATACACAGTATCAAAAATTAAATGAAAAAAGCAAAATACATGAGAAAAAGCATTTTTTTTCCAGAGGTCAAGTCCCCCTGTACTCCTCACACCCCTTGCTGCTTATATATACCACTGAGAGAAAGCACAACAGTGGAGAAAGGGAAAATTCCCCAGCCTTGCTGTAGTATGATCTTCCACAGCTGAATGCCAGTGCTGTATGCGATCAAATGAATATCCGATGTCTAGTGCCATGGTGTTCAGTCCATTTGACAACATGAGCATTCAACCAAGTGTCATACACTCATTATTAAATATATTATTAGACTACAAAATGCATTCCTCTATAACTAATACAAAGTAGTAGTTCCCATGTCTTTTTTCTCTGAGGAAAGATGTGGAGGAGATCTTTGGACAGAAAGTAATGTCTATTAAATTCCTTAATGATTATTGGGGCCCACTGAGTACTACCCTGTATGCTATAGTAAATCACTAGTGAATGAACTGTTTCATCCTCAACTTTAACCATAAGCAATAGCAAACTATGGCCTACTATGTGTGTGCTGCAGGTGTGTCTGTCCTGGCTTATGAAGGCCACAGAATGTTTCAGAAGTAGATTGGAGAATTGTGGTCAGGTGGTAGGAATCTATCACTTCCAGTAATAGCAGCTGCTAATTACTTTATAATAATATTATTACTATCATTTTATGTATTTGTGTAGTTTATTTGTCTTCCTGAACTTTTGCCTTGTATATGAGATGTTAAGCCACTTTTCCTTCTCAATGAGTTGGTGGAAGTTTACGTGGATGTTAATAATCCCAAGCAACTTAATAGTGAAGAACAATGGAGTTTTTTGGTGTGCTGAACAAATTTCATCTACTCCGTAGCAATGACTTACCCTAGTCTACAATGTCCATAAAAAAGTACACCAAATACCAGATACACATCACTCAGTAATAAGGTTTATAAAAATACACAGTCACAAGTATCTCATGTAGGCTGTATGAATGATTCATCATCACGGCATGCATAATAAACAATATACAGCAATATTGTATATAAAAACACTGGTAACAGTCTAACTGAACACAACATATGTAACAAGTACTGCAGATTGCAATGAGAAATCTATAAAGAAGCTAGAATGAGGCAATAAAAGTCCAGGTTCAGAGGGCTGGTATGACTACTTAAGATAACTAGGACAGTAGATTCAGTGTATGTTGCTTTAGTTATTTGCTAGACAAGGATAGGTATGGTATAACAGATTTAGCTGTGAGCGTACAATTTTCAGTTGAGAAATAAATATAGTTTACATATATTTTCTCTGAGCAGAAATGGTATAGGGGAAGTCTATGCTAGGTGTTCATAGGTTCATAGGTAGGTACTAGGCTATCGACCCAAAGGCCTATGTAAGCCTAGCCAACAAGATTCCCTGGCTTACGCAACCCAAGAAAGATATTTTCCTGTGCCACTGTCGAGCAGAGACACAGAAGTGATCCCCGGGGTGTATTTCCTATTTCCCATCCACTCATCAAGATTTTCTTGAAGAGTGCTAATGAAGAACTTTGCTTGACATAGATGGGTAGCCTGTTCCAGAATATGGGAAGTCTCTGGGACAGGAATCTATCCCTCCAGCATGTCCTGTTTATTCTAGTGACAAGGTTTAGGTCCCTAGAGCATGTAACTCGGAGAGATTGGGATTTCTTTAGGTGTAGCATGTCCAACAGCTCTGGGTTTGACATAGCTTTATATGTTAGACAGAGATCACCTCGGAGTAGGCGATATGCTACGGAGTAAATCTGGAGTTTTTTGAGACAGTCAGTGTAGGGCATCTGTTTGAGACCAGTAATCATCTTTGTGAGGTACTTCTGTGGCATTTCCAGCTGCTGCAGATGTCTCGTGAGGTACATTCCAAAAGGGGCATTGTACTCTATAATGGGTCTAATGAGTGTCGAGTTTAGGGGAACAATGACCTCTTTTTTCCTGGATGAGAACCCTTTTATGATGAGGTGTGCCATGTAGAAGGACTTCCTGACTACTGTGACGATGTGACTATCAAAGGACAGACTACTGTCCACCTGAGTCCCAAGGTCTCTTATCACACATTCGGTGTTAAGTAGACTGCTGTCTATGTAGTAGTTCATGGGTACAGAGTTTTTACCAAAGGGGATGACAATGCACTTTTTGGCATTGAGCTTGAGGCCATGGCTCTGACACCAGGCATCTGTCTCAGTGAGGCCTTTCTGTAGGATTTCCACATCATTTAGGGACTCGACGATGGCTCCTAGTTTGCAGTCATCTGCAAACTTCATTAACCAGAGGCCTTCTGTGTTAGCCTGTACTTCAGAAAAGTAGATACCAAACAGGAGAGGTCCCAAGACTGAACCCTGTGGTACTCCACTTGTCACTGGTTTGAGGTCAGATTTGAAGTGTGCAACTTTTACAGTGTGGGTTCTGTCAGTGAGCCAGTTGGCAACCCATCTTGTGACATAGGGATTTGTACCTAGTTTAGTGAGTTTAGCTATAATTCCAAAATGGGGGATGGTGTCGAAAGCCTTGGCGTGGTCAAGATAGGCTGTGTGAACCACCTTACCCTCAACTACAGCTTTGGTGACTGCCTCAAAGAAGTCGATCAGGTTCAGGAGGCATGATCTGCCTTTCACAAACCCGAACTGTGTGGGATCCAGAGTTTGGAGGTTACCAATGTCTTTGTTTATGAGTTCCATGATGATACGTTCCATGGCCTTGCAGATCAGGCTTGTCAGGCTAATAGGGTGATAGTTCCCAGATCAGTGGTGGCTCCCCCTTTGTGGAGTGTGATAACAGTTGCTGTACGCCATTCAGTGGGCACAAAGCCTGATGTGAGGCTATGATTGAACATGGTGCTTAGGTGGGGAGCCAGTTCATTCTGAAATTCATGTAAAATGCAGCCTGGGATGTTGTCCAGTCCCATGGATGGTGTGTTTCTGGCTTTAGAGAGTGCAGCTTTTACCTGCGTAGTTGTGATTACAGGGACTCTGCATTCTTCCTGTATAGATATGGGCCATTTAGGGTATGGGGGTGGGGGGGTAAAGTTAGCACTGAACCTGTCTGCCAGGATGTTGGCAATATCAGTTGGTTCTGTAGTTTTCATGCCACTGTGCTGTAACTCAGAGCAGATCTGGGTGTTGCCATTGAGATTCTTGACATAGCTATAGAATGCTTTGTGGGTGTCTTTAGAATCAGTGGCGATTTTGTTTTCATAGCTAGCTTTGAAGAATCTTATAAGGGATCTCGGCTTCTTACTGAAGCTGACCAGGGAATTCCTCCACTCATGGGATTTTACTCTCTTTTGCAACAATTTCTTCCTTCTGTTGTACAGTTTGTTTATGGCAGGGGACCCCCAGATTGGCTTCCTTTTTTTGGAGGATAGCGTTTTGGTTCTGTTTGCGATAGCACGATCCATGCACTGGTGTAAGTGCTTACAGAATACATTTGTGTAGGATTCAGCAGTCGTAACTGTATTGTCCATCTGCATGGGTGTCATGAAGTTCATCACTTCTGTCTTAAGAAGCATGAAGTTAGCTTTGGAGAAATTTTTTACTGTGGTTTCCTTAATGGGGGGTGGGGCAGGATGTGGATATCAAGGGTGATTATCTTATGGTCAGATCGGACCAACGAGAAGTTGACTTCAGGTGTGGAACACTGGTCACTCATGTTGGTAATGACTAGGTCTAGGATATTGTTGCCCCTGGTGGGGGTGTGGATAAGTTGATCCAGGGCATTGGAGTTTATGAATTCCAGAAGCGTTGTGTGAAGGAGTTGGTACACGAGTAGTTTTCCCAGTTAATGGTGGAGTAGTTGAAATCGCCCATTATTAGGGTGTTCGGTTGAAGCCTAATATTTTCCAGTACATCAAGAAAAGAGTGGGAATCCTGGGGCATGGTGGGGGATCTGTAGCAAGCTACAATTTGGATTGCAGTTTTGCCCAGAGTTAGTTGCACTTGGATAAGCTCGGATGCATTATACTGAGCAACTAGCCTGGAGGTGTGGATATCCTTAATGAATATGGACACACCTCCACCTTTGGTGTTCCGGTCCAGGTTACATGGCCAAAAAGTGTGGTATGAGTTATAGCCTGGTAGTGCAGGGGTGCTCTCTGGAGCCTTGAACCAGGTCTCAGTCACTGCACAGATATCGATGTTCTCCATTTTAAGGAGCGCCTCAACTGAGTGCATTTTGAGATTTAGACTTCTAGCATTGAGTAGAATTACCCTCAGTTTTTGCTTGCCTGTTCCTGTTACGGTGGAGAATTTGTTATTTGAACCTTGCCTAAAAACAGCACTATAGGGGTGGCAAGAGCCTTAGCCAGTATCCGGAATCCCAGGGGTGACAGGTGCAGGCCATCTCTGGCAAAGCATCATGGTCTGCTGACCATGTCATCCCAAGCAGACAGATACTGGATCCCCTTAGAATGACACCAGAAGCTTGGACAATTGTTGAAGTCGGTCATTTTGTCCTTGTACTGTGGTATCATTCTGGGCGATGGCAGAAAGCTACTCAGGGCTAGGATCATACCTGCCTGGGGTACAAGATCAGAGAGCTCTTCCATGTCTTTTTTCATGTAGTCCAGGGAGGTACGTCTCAGGTCGTTCACACCAACATGGACAATGACAGAGTCATATTTGTACTTGTTGTGGAGTGACCTGAGTGCGTGGGTTATGTGGCGGATCCTGGCACCCGAACCAGCTGACAGTAACCTTCTCCTTGTTTAGCCTGGTGAGTGGGACATCAGTGTGCCTGACTATAGAGTCACCTATGACTAGTGTGTTGGATACATTGTTTTGTCTTATTGGCTGTGGTTGAGTGGCAAAATGAGTCTGTGGGCTATGTGTCATTTGGGTTGTGTTGAGGGGTGGAAGGTGCTTGCGTTTCTGCTTTGTAGGTCTCTGTTGTTTGGACAGATTATTATTGAGAGCCTGTGCGAATGTTTTTATGTTTCTATGTGTGGATTTTGGTGGTGTAGATTTAGTGAGTCTATGTGATAAGTGTGGTGTGGTGCAAGTGTTTACCTTCTCCTCTTGAATGTCAAGTTCAGTCTTGGTTGGAGAGAGCTTTACCTCCAGTTTGGCTAGATAAGTGCATCTCTCACAGGTTGTAGTGTTGGGTGGTAGGAGGAGAGGGTTGTCTGTGTACATGAGGCAATTGCTACATTGCCCCAAGATGCCCAGATTCATCAGATAGACAGGAGAGAACACTGGGAGATGACCCTTGGACATGCCTGAATAAAAAAAATATTTTCCTCTAGACAAGTGAGGAAAGTGAACACAAAAGCTGTTTTTCTCTAATCAAGTGAGGAAAATAAGTACAAAAACTGTTTTCCTCTAGGTAATGAGGAAGGTTTAGTGTTGCAGTAATTTGTAGCTTATTTAGTGCTTACAAGTTCTGAACAAGTGCTGAGCACGAATAAGCAAATTTAAGTGCTAAAACTAAGAATCTGCATCTGCACTAGACTAGTTACAGGAAAGAAACAAGTGCAAATGCGGGCTTTTAAATCAGAAAGCTGAGAGAGATGGAAAAGATTGCCCAGACGGCCAATAACTACAATTTCTGGGCCAGAACCACTCCTTATGTGGTAGACAGGTTACCTAGTGCTTACCACTCCCACTGACAAGCTAGAAGGCTTCCCTCCAACACAGAATGACTTGGGGGGCTCAGAAGCTTACATACAGTCCTGGATACAGCAAATCTATATCTGAACTACACTAGTTACAGGAAAGGTAGGAAACAGGCTTACAGGGGGTTTTTTGTTTGTTTTTGTTTTTTTGTTTTTTACAGAAAAGTAGCTAAAACAGCAGTAAAAACAATTCAAATGCAGTGCAAGCTAGCACACTTGAGTATGTAGCAATATTAGACCAAACGCAGTTTAAAAAAATGCAATTAAATTAAAAATAACTAAAAACAAGTGCAGAAGGAGTGTATTAGGTAGAATGTGGTAAAGAGATTGGACTAGGGGGAGTGTCCCAGATCAAATCTATAGTGGGGCAGGCAACTGCAAAAGCCACCAAATTTAAACAAAAAAACAAAAATAGGGAGGGTGGGTAGGACAAAACACTTTCAGCAGAGATCTGAAAAACTACACAGTGAATCAAAAATAACAGTGCACAACTCTGAATAAAATCAGTCCAGTAACAATTTACAGTATACAATTCTGAAGAACCAAAAAAATATACTTAGCTGTGTATATTTCCGGATAGTTAGTGTTTTCACTAAGAGAAGAATACAGAGTTAGAGCAGACACATTTATGTTCCTAGGTATATGTGACAAGAGTAGACAACAGGATTTGGGGTGGAGGACTGTAATACTGGTGGATGGTAATACTACAAGAAAGTAGCAACTGAGAAATGAAGTAGTAGAGATAATAAGTGTAATGTTACAGAATCGGTAAAATGAAGATTTGTGCTAACACACTGCAGTAGGTAGAAAACCGCACGTTAGGTGCAGAACTTATTGGGGTAGAGTTGTAATGGAAGTACAGCGATCTGATTTTTTTTCTTTTAAAATGTTTCCTTAGTTTACTAGACATAAGTTTTGGTTATAGTGCTAAATTAGAAGGTGTAGTTTTCCAGATTTTAGGATGAAATAAGACCCTGATGTCAGTGGCAAATTTGTGAAAACAGATGAATACAGTATCAGTCAAGTGCAAATTCACGGTACAAGAGGTGAATGACAAAATTCTTAAAATAGAAGAAACGGTATTATAAATGTAAGTTTGAAAACAATGGGAGCAACATGTTACCATTACAGGGAACATCACAGAAAACAAAATACTTATGTTATGTTATGTTAACCTCAGTATTTGTTTAGTCACCAGTGTTGTTCTTTATGTGAAGGTTATAGGAGTTGAGGAAGATGAAAAAGGATTGCTTAATGTCTGCTTTATACCTTTCATACATTTTTGGAACCTAGGGTTTGTATATGTAGAGTAGGAGGGGGTGTGAAAGTATAGTTTCACTTTGGGGATTGCAGGGCTTTGCCTCCAAAATGATTATTTAAAAGTGTTGGGAGCAGGATTTCATATGTCTTTACATGCTTTGGTGCTAATTTTATGCAGCCTGATTTTTTTTAATCAGCTGAATGCCACTATATCTCCCTCAGTTAGGATAGGTAGCTCTCTATTGTTGAAAGGGCTACGTTTTAATGGATTTACTAAGAATAATAACATCTTTTTTTATTCAGCTACTTTTCCTAATCTCTAGGGTAGCTTATTCCAGTACTTCTTCATGGATGGGATAATAAAATTTAATCTAGCTGAGGTATGGCAGTTATCCAATGAATATGTAAAGCCTGTCCCCCTGGACTTATATTTGTTGTTTAAAATTCCAGTATTCAATAATGTCCTAAGTTCCTCATCAGCTTTATAAGCAAGGCATAATTTTCATTGCAGGTTTCTGAAACATACTGAGAAGAGGTTACACATGTCTAACCTAAATTTATATTCAAAAATGAAACTATCTTAATTCTTTTTATAAATTTTCTCTGTACACTTCCTAATATGAATACAACACTCTTGAAATAGCTATAAAAGAATGAGGTATATTCCAAAATGAGTTGCACATGCACAACAAGATTTTTAATTGATACTACTTAGCTGCGGGATGAATAATTTTTAAATATTAATCCTAACATTTTCATAGCCTTGCTTTCCATCTGTTAGACATCTGCTTTAAACTTTAGACTACTGATGATTTTGACACCATGGTCCTTGAGATAATTTAAAACTAGTCATGTAGATAACTACTGATGGACTGCTTTTATGTTGTTGTTGTTTGTCTTTTGGCTTTTCCCGGTAAGGGGTCGCCACAGCGGAACTCCAGTCCGCTAATGATTGGCAGTAGATTTTTACGAAATGCCGAGGTGCCAGCTCGACCCCCAACCTTCAACGAAGGCATGCCCATTTACGCACGCATGTCTTTCGAACGCTACCCAACCAAGGGGAGGACATGCAGACTCCACACAGAAGGCACTCCCAAGCCAAGCCGAGAATCGAACGGGAGAACCTCTTGCTCCTGTTCGATTCTCGGCTTGGCTTGGGAGTGCCTTCTGATGGACTGCTTTTATCAAATAACAAAATCCCACTTCTGTCCTGAGTAATGTTTAGATCAGACTTATTAAACTAATAGGGGGATTTATTAAGGTAGCTATTAAAATTTGCTTCCTCTTTGATGCTAGACAGTGGAACCCCTGTTTTTATATCATCTGGAAATGTTTAAACTCTGCCATAGCATGCAAGATGGTAAATGTCCACAAAAAGCACATTAAACAGTATAGGTTCAGGAACAGAACCCTGAGGTATGCCGGACATGGCCTTATCCTAGCCTTAGTACTGACTTAATGTTTTTGGTCTTTGTTTTCTATTATAAAAATCATGCTGCAACTCAATAAAAAAATACATGGGTCAATATGATTTTTCTTAAAGAAGTCAATGATTAAACAGTGCAAGATGCTGTCAGATGCTTTTCAAAGGTCTAAATAAATGGAGTCCATGGGTAGGGGATACAATAGACAACAAGGAATGCTTTAATTACTGTTATGGCACCAGCATTAGTATGGCTATTGGGGGGGGTGGAGGGATAAACCAGACACAAGGGGATGTTTTAAGTGCCATGATGACACCAACTTAACTATGGGAACTGAGGGGTAGGTAGATACACTAGACACCAAAAAATGCTTGATGACACCAACATAATTATGGAAACTGAGGGTTAGGGAGATACACTAGACACAAGGAAATGCTGTAAGTGCTGTGAGGATACTAATGTTACAATGGGGCTCAGCAGCAGGGTGGGGAATAAATTAGCCACTAGAAAATGCTTTAAGTGCCATAATGGTACCAACATTACAACAATGATTGAGGGAGTGGGGTATACACTTGACACTAGATGTTACTGTGTAAAGGCCCCTAAGTACAGACTAGTATAATGTGGATGAGAGGTGGGACCACTGGACAAACTCTAAAATGCCATAATGGCAACAATGGTAGCGCAAGGATCAGGGGGTGGGGGGGAACCACTGATCACCAGGGATAAATGCCATAATGGCACAAACTTCATTAGGGTGATGGGGATGGGGGACCACCAGGAATGACTCTTTAAAGTATGATAACAGCACCAGCAGTGTAACAAGGATCATGAAAGGGATATACACTAGCAACAAGGGCTTAATACATATGTGCCATAATGGCACCAAAGTATTACAGGGATGGAGGAACTAAGAAGTGTAGGGACAGGAGCAGAGGACTGTGGTATGAGTCTCTGTGTGTGTGTGTGTGTGTGTGTGTGTGTGTGTGTGTGTGTGTGTGTGTGTGTGTGTGTGTGTGTGTGTGTGTGTGTATGAATGAGAGTGACCATGATGTGCAGGTCAGCTGTGATCTGTATGTCACAGTAGCAACTGCAATTCAAGAAACATGCAAATTAACTGACAATGAGGTCTTACTTTGTCATGACTTTCATGTTCCTGAATCCCAAATAGGCACATTGCTCTGGAAGGTCCACGGTGGTACAGTGGTTAGTGTTGTCACCTCACAGCAAGAGGTTCTTTGGTTCAATTCTCAGCTGGAGTTCATTCTGTGCGGAGTCTGCATGTCCTCCCTGTGGTTGAGTGAGTTTTAAAAGACATGCAGGTAGGTGCGTGTGCTTGTGTGTGCCTTCTGTGAAGGCTGGGTGCCAGGCTGGCAACTCTGCACTGTAAAAACTCCCCTGCCAATCACTTTGCTGACTGGTGATCTGCTGTGGTGAACCCTAACCGGGAAAAGCCAAAAGACATTGCTTTTGCTCTGGAAGGGCCTTTCTAGAACAAGCTGTATGGCTCACGCTAAAGACTTTAATGAATTTCTGTAATAGTTTTGACTTGTGAACTAAAGACATTTCATCAATAGCGCTGCTTCCAGAACACAAGCCATTGTTAACTTTACCTGAGCATGAGAATGCCACATGCCAACAACAGGCATTCAGAGATAGTAAATTACATTGTCAGCACATGACTGTCAGTCTGACCACAGAAATCTAAAGGACATGGCCACAAAGTGGTATGTCAAAAACTCCATTATCAGAAATTACTGATAACATGACTACAAATATGGCAGGGTATTTAAATGCACTTACAGATGATATTTTAGGAAGGCCATACAGTAATGGTTGAAATGATAGCTAGAATACCAAGAAATGCCAAGAAAGTATCAGTAATATTAAACTTTCTTGATGAAGGGCTGGCCTCAAATATGGAATGAGAATGTAAAACAGTTGTCACATGAAAAAAATGAATCATCAGTAGAAAATGGTTTGGTCCAATTGGAAACAAGAGCAATTATATTATAGAACCTGAGAAAAGCAGTTCTGGAAGAGCACGTGAATACCAAAGTTAAATGATCAGGCTGAGTACATCAGCAAAGAATGCGTTCCATGTCTCAATTTCTAGGATATTGTCAGAAAAACAGCTGGAAGAGCAGAGTATTGTTTGAGAAAGTTTTTACTGATACTGAAAATATATTTCTTTTATGATTTTATTAATGTTATAGTATTTTCTTTATGTGGTATTGCTAGTCCATTTTAAAGGCTGATGGAAAAGATGGCATATTTGATTTGGCGGGTACATTCATAAAGACTGTTTCTATTGGATGCATATTTGAAAGGGTTGTGAATGTTTTGTTTGAGTGAGATGATCTCATAAACTCCATGAATTAGACTGAGAAACTTATTTGCTGCATATGGATTACCAAAAATATATAATTATGATTAATAGTATTCAGTTCATGTCAAAGGAAGTTTTATCATTTCATTAAATAAAATAGAATAATCCATTACAGTAGTACAGCAGGTAATACTACAACTAATAGTTTAGCAGAAAAGTATGTTCTAACATATTAGGTAGACATGAAGAAATCAACACATACAGTATAGGATGTGCAAGACAGATTTTTTTGCACTCATTGCCACCACTGCCTATCGACCATCAGTGGCCTCCATGGCCAATATCATCCCATTCATTCTACATCAGTAGGCAAGAGTCGGTCAGTAGGGGTCATCACTCAGACAGCCATTGTGTGTGTGTGTGTGCGTGTGTGTGTGTGTGTGTGTGTGTGTGTGTGTGTGTGTGTGTGTGTGTGTGTGTGTGTGTGTGTATATATATATATATATGTGTGTGTGTGATAACCATTCAAAATGTCGGGACAGCAAAGCGGACTTACACATACGAAGTCTGAGATAGCCATTGCCCTCAGTATTCCCTTTTCTCAATGTATGGCAATCTCATAGTTGGTATATATAAGTTCTGGGGGAGTGGTGGGCTTGCCCCCCACATCAGGGTGTGGAGGGGGGCTCTACCCCCTGCAAAAATGAAGTTTAAAGGAGAAGAGTGTTTTGCGATATGTGCTCTTTGCTCTTCTCCTGTAGTTTTGGTATTTCTTTTTCGGTATGCTGGCACTCAGCATTTAGAGTGACAACATTTCAGTAGGGAGCTGTGTGTGTGTGTGTGTGTGTGTGTGTGTGTGTGTGTGTGTGTGTGTGTGTGTGTGTGTGTGTGTGTGTGTGTGTGTGTGTGCGTGTGTGCGTGTGTGTGTGTGTGTGCGTGTGTGTGTGTGTGTGTGTGTGTGTGTGTGTGTGTGTGTGTGTGTTCATACTGGTGAAACTAAAGGGAATGTGTTTGAATCATGGCGCTGTGAGGTGGATCCTATATTAATATAACCACATACCATAAGAACAGTATGTCTCAGAGGGTGCTGCTGCTTAGTCAGTGACATAGAGTTCTGGAGGAAACCTTGAAGCTATGAGGTACAAACCTGCACATTAACCACTGTGCCATGGGCAGACATAATTTTCATAAGTAATGTTATTCCGACAGCACTGGCTAGTTATCTGTAGATCAAAACTGAACCCTGGAGTTGTGAGGTGGAAACTTTCAAACTGGACCATCTGATCACCTAAAGAAAGTGAGTCTTGATAACATGAGTGTCTGAGCTGAAGTTTAGGACTAAGTCCTACATCTGTGAGAGGGGTACTGCATCCAAAGAACAAAGAGAAAACACTAATTATACCGCAGTGGTGAAACCTTTGCCACCCTGCAAACCTCAATGATTTAAATTTCAGAACTGAACCTAAGAGCATTTATGTTGATGTTTCATCTGCCAGGCCACCTTAGAATATGGTGGATTTACTGTAAAAGTTAGAACATGTGATCCAAACATCTGGTACTTTTATAACTCTAATACTTGGTGTGCAAAGTATTGTTTTCTATACAACATATATTATTACTAGTCTGTTTTCACATTTGAAGGCTCTGCCATATTTCACAGAAATGCCATTTGGCTTATTATTATTTTATCTTTTTTTGGCAGTGTTCTATAGATTCTTATCACAGTAATGCTTATAGATATTAATAAAAAAAATAAAAAAAAAAAGCAAAGAAACATTAGTCCAAAAGGTGGTCCAAGAAATGTATCGGCATTTAACATAGATGCTGATTTTTGTTTAGTTTATCGATAAACTATAGCCATTCGTAAATAATACTATATAAAGCAATGCAACATCACAACATGAGCAACTAAATTCTGTAGTCTCATAAGACAATTAAGGAGTGACAGAAGGAAAGCCTAGAAACAGATTGTTAACTGCCAGCAGTCTTCTAAAAAAAGTAACAAGCCAACATTTTGATTTAAGAATCTGATTAATTGGAAGTGATAACAAAGAAAAGGAAAGTGTTTTCAGATGGGGGTTTGTCACAAATATGGTATGAAAATATTTATAGATGAGCTACTAAGAGGAAACACCACTCAATGAAAACTGAAATCTCATATCAGACCACTAGAAACCAAGTGTAAAACATGTCATCAAATATCAAACCTTAGGGATTAATCTCTGCAAAAGTCCTGAAACTTGTTATATTTTCAGCATGACACTGATGTGGTGACACTGTTCCTGTGGTTATATTTAGTTGAAGATCTACCAGATTACTAGATCTTTCCTTGTGGTGGAAGAACTGCTGGGTATTTATGCAGTGAAGGGCGGTAATCACAGGGGGACACTTCTGGGGAACTGCTATAGCTATTAGGAAAAAAAGAAACTTTGTGGTATTGCAACTAATGGAGCCCTGTACATGACTGGGAAAATGAATTGCTGTGTTTGATGACTAGATCAGTACCTCAAGAGTTCAACAAATTAATTTATATGACAAAATGACTGAAATTAAAGAGTTCATGGCCAAGACTACTGGAACTAACAACTTCATAAGACTAGTGAGTCTGAATCTCAGGCATTTCAAAACATTTTATGTGGAAGCTGGAGTGGAGCATGATTAAATAATTTACTTCATCCAAGCTTTGTTTGCAGATGATATTATACTATATTTGACAAATCCAGAACACATCATTTGAGTATTGTGGAATATCTTGTGGCGTTTCCAATTATTTTTGTTTACAAAATAAATGAAAATAAAACAAAGGCAATAGTTATGAACTATGACCCACGCATACATTATTTAAACAGTATCCATGTGTATGGTTGCATAATAAATTGAAGTATTAAGGAATGTGGTTTTGAAAGGCTTCTGTGGTGCAACTAAAGATGTGTGAGTGTAAACCGATCAGAATATGCATGCTGTCGCAAGCAGTTTCTACAGTTTAATGTTGTTTCTCTTCAACTGTTTTTGAGTGGAGGATCTGAAGAGTGAAGATGGGAAAGAAAGGACCTGATAGAGTGCCAGATCAGGAATGGAATTTTTTTTTTTTGTTCCACAACTTAAAGTTGAGGGATTTGCCTGATTGGGGGATGGCACCAGGTGTCAGAATAGCTAGCTACATCTGTGGAAATCAGCTAAGTAACCAAGATATTGGGAGCAGATGAATCAGGAAGGAAAGTGATAGAGTAGGAGGAAGCTAAGCATTTGAGCTACAGGTTAGGGATTCCCTCCCATATCAAGGACTCATGGCAGAGTTTAGGCAAAGAAAGAGAGAGAGAGAAAGACAGGGGTAATACATGAAAGACTCCTCTTGGTATTAGAAGATTAAAAGGGCATATAAAATATTGCATGATAATTATAAGAATCAGTCAGATGAGCTTAGAAAGGACTGAGAAAGTAGAATAGATAAACATATTCCAAAAAAAAACAAACAACGGGAAGAACTTTTTAGGGCACCAAGGTATGTGACAAAATTCAGATGGCTTAGGATAATTGATTGGAAGTGTTTGCACAAGTGTTTTTGCACAGCAAGTAGACCTCAAAGAATTTTTTCTCCAGACAGAGAATAGATGTTAGAAAAATAAAGGGGAAGTGATAGGAAACTAGGGGAAATGTTTTTGAGAATGTGCAGAGTTGTTGATTTCAAAGACTTCCTACAGAATACACTGAGACAAATGTTAAGAGAAACAAATGGTAATAAAGGAAATAAATTATACTTTTGAGATGGAGTTTAGAATTAGAAATGCTAAGACACGGTAAGACCATATTAAGATTAATGCTTTTGGCTGCCAAAAATGCAATTACAAGAAAATGGAAATCAAAATTTAAACCAATGGTTTGTGAGATATCGAATGCAGTAAAAGAAATAAAAGTATAGGAGGAGGTCTTTGAGAGGGCGAGAGAGTAAACTGCATAAAGATAAATGGTATATGTAAAAATAATTTATTGTTCAAGAGGATAAATAAGGTAAGAGGGTTGGTAGAAAATGAGTAACATGAAGGCATAACAGAAAGAATAAAAATAAGGTAAGAAAAGAAAATGTATAATACTTAAAGAGGATAATGGAAGATATCAAAATGTTAACAGTTTTTGTAAATGTTCATGTTGCAAAATGACGTATGATACATAAATAATTCTTTGTTTAAAAATATAAAGTAATATGCAGAGTTTATTAAATTATTAAAGTGAAGATTACACTGACATGTTGGACAGTAGATTCAGTACTGATTAAGTATTTTCCGTTGAACAAAGCATTAAACTGAAACCGCTCAACAATTGCTAATCAAGTATCAATTAAATATTCAGTGATGACAACTGAAGAAGAAAAGGGAATTACAGTCATGTAATATGGATCATTCCAGAGAAAATAAATAATGTATTTTTACACTCAAACATCTTCTATGCAACAACAGCAGTGCAGTTTCCTCATTAAAAATGACCTGAAGACATCAAAGCTATATAAAAATACTCAAAAACTTAGCATTGCTTACCTCTAGGCCTTCATGATAATCTCTTTTTTGTAATGCTGGATGAGTACTTAAATACCTATTAAAAAGAAGGCAATAAAATACAGGGCATCAGTCTTCAATACATTGTTTCAAGCCAACAAAAACTCTTTAGTTACACTATGTTCATGGCTAAGTACTATGTTAGCTTCCCTTGGAGGCCATTTTAAGTCTTGTCATTTTCCCTGAAAGGGGACAATCAAACCTTGTGCCTCATGTCTGTGAGGTAAACACCTTAACTATTATGCCAACGCCTACTTTCTGATAACTAGTTTTTTCATTCTTTCTTCGGGGTTTACAGTTGTCATATTTTAAGTGAGTAGCAATAGTTATGTTTGTTTCTATCAAGATTTGCTCATTTACAGACAACTGCACAGTGGCATTCTACGGAGGAGATAACAGGTATTTTGACCTTTTTAATATATGGTCTACTCTCTGCTGTGCACTCAGATTAAAAAAAATCTGTGTTAGTTGAAATATAATAATGCATTTTAAAGATCAGTTTTCCACCAAGATACGTATTACACAGTCATACTTTATGGATGTTTATCCACAAATTTGTGGATGGGTTAACTACTGTAAATTACATGCTTCTGTGCTGCATGTAAAAATTCTGAACAAAATAAAAAAGATCTTTCATTAACTGGACAAACATTTGCTGTAAAAATAGTGGTAGCTGTCAGGGAGAAATAATGCTTGAGACAGTCCCATAATTCTCTGTTTTCTGACTGACTTGTAAAACATTCAGCAGCTGGTATCCAGTTTTCCTATATATTCTCCATAGCAGTCAACACTGTTCAATGACTTGTTGTTAGTTCTTATTCGAGATACAGCATGGGCTGTGATTCACCATGCTCAGCTCAGTTACTTCATGGCCTTAATCTATTTAAGTCCTAACAGACTCATAAAGAGTGCTTTTAGTGTATGTGGCTAACCCTCATACCCTAATCAGCAATTAAATACTTAGAAGTTTTAGCGATACCATGTCACAAACAGATAAAAAGTATAAATGCTTTAAAAGGGTTTCAAGATGTGATGCACTGGGAATTTGTAGTCACTGCAAACAATCTCTATTCATAACATGATTTATAGAATTTTCTTTGTAGTTTTGCATACTGTTTAAGAATATTCATCTTTATCTTCATAGTTTTCCTATATGAAATTCACAGCACAGAAATTCCAGTGCATCACTCATGGGCCAAAGACTGTCTGTTACGGTTCTATTAGATTGCTTGAAAATATACAATGCAAGTATAGAATTCACTGCTGAGTGCAGGTAACATACTTTATCATACAATGACTGGCAATTAATATTCTAAAATGATCATGCTGATTGGCCAGCTCAACCAGCGTGCACGTTGTAAATCCCAGACTATACCAATGGAAAAACGTCCAGTCACCCGGACTTTTTTTCCGTTGATATATTCTGTCAGTTTTTATTTTTATAGTTGTTTCAAAAAATACATAAATATGTAGTCCGGACCCCGGACATACGAGAAACGGTATGGAGAAAATACGAGGAAAATCAGGTACATTATTTAAAATTAAAGACATGTACCTGATTTCCCTTGTATTTCCTATATTCAGTCTCTCTCCTAACTGCCCCAAACTTTTTTATTTTAAATTTAAAAAAAAAAAAGAAAGAAAAATGGAGCAACAGAGATCTTTTCTCCGTTGCTTACTTTCCCCAAGCACTGATGTACTGGGTATGCGTAGGAGCGCAAGTCCCAAATGCATGCACAGTACATCAACTAAATCAACTATGACATGTCCAGTGGCAGAAGGACAGCATGTCACCATTATACAAAGACATTATTTAAGAAAAGTAAGTATTTTTTTTTCTTAAATAATGTCATTGTATAATAGCAATAACTCCAGTCTGGGTGTGGGTAATGCTAGATTTACCCACGGTTGGCTTTGTTTGGCCACTCAGGCTTCGCCCTTGTGACCAAACCACACCAACCGTGGGTAAATCTAGCATTACCCACATCCAGATGAGGATTATTGCTTTAGTGCCCAATGTACACCCACAGCAGAACATGTTATCTATTCATACGCTATGCCACTGGATGATTGGTACAGTACATTCAGAGTCAGAATTCGGTTGTGATGCAGTCATTAAAAGATGCTTCCCCTACTATATAAATTCTGTTCTGCTTTAGTGCCCAATGCACACCCACAGCAGAACATGTTATCTATTCATACGCTATGCCACTGGATGATTGGTACAGTACATTCAGAGTCAGAATTCGGTTGTGATGCAGTCATTAAAAGATGCTTCCCCTACTATATAAATTTTGTTCTGTTTGCTATTTAGTGAAACTGTTCTGTGTGTTACATTGTTCATATCAGTCATACTACCGTATGGCATGGAGTATACATGAGTTATTAAGGCTTCTGAACCACTGAACATTTAATAATATGTTATTCCAAGATATTCAACCTAGTTCTAGGCCACAAGAGTTACAGAATTTAAAAATCACCATCTAGAAGATGAGGAGAATAAACTGTACACATTGTGGCTACTTATGATGTGACTATTCATGTAGAAAATAATATTGTCAAGTTCTGCAGCAGTGTTTTTTTCTTATAACAGGCCATGGAAGGAAGACCTACAGTCTAATAAAAATTTACCAAGTTCTGAGGCCCAGTGGAAAAAAATACTGCTGCATATTTTGGTTGCAAAAAACACAGCCTGAAATGCTGCAGTATGAAAGTACACGCTTTGTAAAAAAAGGGGCACTCCCCTTCTCCAAGGTGTGACAACTTTATTTAATTATGTTAAGTAATGGAGTGCAGAGATGAAGACTCTTACAGTGGGGAGAAGGAGAGATTTTTCCAACATGTAGAAACTGAAGGTGGAATTCGAGTTCAAATTCATTTTTTCAAAATCAAGTGGAACTGAAACTCACATCATTCATATCTGTGGATTACAGAAACAAATGAAAAATGCGTACAACTTGTAAGCTTATTAAAAAACCATGTTAAGCCTAAAGCTATTGAAATTCTTCAGATATACACATCTAATTGTTATACAAAACGGCTTTATAAATCTGTAAATGGACATGCAAATGAGTTAAGAATACTTAGTCCAGGATTATACATATGGAGAGACATTGCAGCTACAGCCGAGAGTTAAGAATATGTACATAATAAATGGTAACCATATACAAAGAAAATTGCCATTTGAAACTAACAACATTTGAAAATGCCTTAAGACTGCTTTAGCAGTGGAAGCAATCAACACAATTTTATGCAGTTTACAAGAAAGACAGCTATAGTGGCATGTAATACAGCACAGCAACAAAACTCAAAACTATAAAGGATGTGCTCTCAAGATTAAGGAAATCAGCAGAACGAATTAATGTTGCAAGTGACATGAAAAATAGAACACAGTCCTGATTGTAAATTTAACAAAAGTGCCATGATCATATTACAACTGTGCTTTTAATGATGTTTTATTGAAGTAAAAAGAAAGAAATATCTTAAGAAAAAATATCTAGAGTTAAAATAAGTTTATTCCAGCAGGATAGTATGTGCTGTGAAACAAAATTGCCTCCTTTAGTCCTGTTATTTAAAACCATTTCTCTACCATTCCCCTTTTGTCCTGCACCCCATTCTATCATTCTGTCAGACTATGATCTGTCACATATTTCATCAGCAAATCTTACAGCTAGGGTTAGGAGGGGCTAAACCATGGGTACTGCCTTTAAATTCAAAGATTGCGCAAAGCCGTACAACTATCCCAGATCCACAGTTGCATGCACTCTACCATCCTTTTCTATTACATGCCCCCTTTGGGTCATCATAAAAATGCCAGATATCATTGGTGTATGTAGTTACATTATCCCTAATTCCCCATGCGATAAATCACAAGTATGTGGCGACTCATGAAAAGCGCCCTCACTAAAGTCCCATAAAACTGAAACTACATACTTGAAATAATGCAGTAATTAAAATTAAGAAAAACTTCAAGACACCTTTTTCAGCAGGGAGACAAATCTTCTCCTGCACTAGCCATATGAGGGCTGTGCCCCCCTCACAGCCCCCAAAACTCTAAATATATTAACTCAAGGGTCATGCAACCTGGGAATACTCCTCTTTAAAGAAAACAAAAATCTACTCTGTGTTGCAAAACCTCAGACCAAGTATATAAAATATATCATTTCTGATGAAAACAGTTTTCTGTCAGCTCTTTTTGGAATTTTAACCCTCAATGTGAGTCCACTCAGTGAACAGGCAACATTTGTGTACCCTGACCTTTAACATTTACAGAAGTCTGATATTCATTCATTTCTGATTGTAAAAGTACAAGAAACAGTCAGCACTTTTGCAAATGCCACTAATATGCAAGCAGCCATATATATATTCTGTCTCTAGGCCCACAAATACTCCCTTAACATTATTTATTTTATTGTATTTATGAGTTCACCAAGTAAGGCCCCTTAGGCACATATGCCTTTATTCAGAGACAGCAAACTCTCTGGTTAAGTCTCGTACTCAAAGTCACAGTTACTGCAAGATGAGATTGAGGCAATTAAACATAAAAGGCCATTATAAGCCCATACCCTTAAGCCTCTATACAAAGATGCCATGCAATCATCTAATGTCATATCTGCTAAGGTACTGTATACAAGCAACAATGCAGATTCTTTCCTTCTTCATCTTGATACACCTTACTAGGGACTTTCCATTACCACATGCACTTCATTTGGGTTTGATCACACCTATACATTGATAAAACAGATACTAGCATCACAGCCTAATGTACATGCACATTACCTAATATGAATTTATATGTAGCCCTAATTAGTAGTCATCCCATTTCATGATTTTTTGCAGTGTCAGTGGTGCAGCAGGTACCACAGTCTCCTTTGGTGCAGAAGGCTGTAGGTTCAACTCCCATACCAAGTAGATTGATTGCTGACACTGCAGTGAAACATAAGGGGGTGTTGCACTACTGTGTGTATCATCCTTTTGATGACATGTTCAACCTCGGCCTCATCTACCTGAGTTGGTGGCAGTTCAGGTGAATGTAAAAGACTCTGTGGCACCTATTGAAAAGAGTAGTTGAAATTTCCTGATGCCATGGCCAAATTTTCCCTGGTAGTATAAATACCACCTTGGGTCTCCCCTGAAGTGAGGCTGCTAACCTGGTCAGCATAGAGTAAATAAAAATCCCAAATGCCCCCTGATACCCCATTATCACTATACTTGCTCTGTTAGGATAGTTTCCAAGTTTGGTACACCCCGTGCATTGGACATGAAAACGATCCAGCTGTGACATCTATCATATCCATTGCCTGTTAGGGTTCATTAAACTGATCTAGTTCTGTAGGTAGGTGTCCCCTTAGTCCTCCATATATGCTCACTGGCTGATGCTCCGTGCTCAGATGAGTGATTGGTTGTTCATTGTTCTGATATGTAGGCAACTGCGTGTACAGCTTCAGTCTATGACATAACCTTACTTCAAAACAAATTCTCATTTGGTCTGTGTTACTTCTGTTCAGTGCTCTCCAGACACACTCCTTCTTACTTATTCTTAACTTTCTAATTTTCTGCAGCTGAAAGTATTAGTTGTTTGTGTCTATATTGGCGTGCATCCTTTTTTTGCAAGATTGATGTACGTTTACATAGTGAAGTATCATTTGTAGGGTAAACCTCCAAAAAAGGCTAAGAGTTTATCATTCAAATACTAAGATACATGTCCAAGAAGGTTTATGACAACGTTTAGGCAATATAGTCTGATTCAAATGAAATTAAAAAAAAAAAAAATCTGATTCTTTCCAGCAACCAGATGAGGGCAGCAAAGACCATCATTCATATTATAACAGCCCTCTTGAATCCGACGGGAAAATATTTAGAATCATTTTAAGTAAACATTCTATCACCTTACTGTTGAAATTGCAAAACAAATCCTAATTATAGAAAAAAATTTCTTTAGTCTCTTTATTGTCTAATAATGATTTTGCTAACTAATAATTAACACAGTATACATAGGACTTTGACATCTGCAACCTTTACAGCTGTGATACTGACCTTCCATTCCTAGAACCAAAAGTTGTTATGGAAGAACCACCTCTTTAGAGAATGTTGTCTTTATTTAAACAATAACAGAGCCTTGCTGTCTGCGTTATCTTCCGGGTATATCAGAACATACATCACGGCACTATCGTATGTGCACATACTGCAGTTTACTGGAAATGTTTGATGTTAAATTCTGAGTGTAATGGTGAAATCCATGTACTTAAGCAAAGAAACTACAGCTTGTTAAAACAGTAAATAAATGTAGAATCCAAAGAAAGACAGAGATTATAATTCTGTGAAATTACTAGTATCTAAAGAGGACAGAGAAGGGACAGAAGATGACTGAAGTCTTGAACCACATAAGTAGTTCAGCCAACTGGTTCTGAACTTTACATAGAAAAGACAAAATTCGGGATGCAATCCTAACAAAGGTGGAAGGGAACAGAGATGTCCTTGTGAAGATGCCATTAGCCAGCAGTGATCATGCCACTGTCAAGTTTAGGATGGAGAGGAAGATTGAATTGCTAGATAAGACAACGGTATGAGATTTTATAGGAGTGGATGATGAAATAATGGGATTGAAATTCAAAGATGAGAAGGTATGGAAATGGATCTGGGATGTAGTATTTGATGTTATGAACAAAGTTTTGTGGAAGAAGCACAAAAGGCAAAAGGAAAAGACCACTGTGGATATAAAGGAAGTTTGGTCAACTGACTACAGCTAGATAGGGCATACAAATAAAGGAAAGTAGTAGGTGGTGATTGGGACATAGCAAAGTAAAAGGAGACAAGCAGAACACAGCAAAGAAGGTGAGGACAGGAGAATAACAAGTTAACAGAGAATTAGTAGACAGTGTTATGAGTGAAGAAAAAACATCTATAGGTATGCAGGAGAAAGATGTAAGGTAGGAGAGATGGGCTTGGCCAGGCTCAACAAGGATGAAAAAAGACCGTGGAAGACTGGGAAAAAGGAAAGGTACCATATGTGGAAGTCTGGGAAGAAGTAGAAATACTGATTGATAATTTGCTTTAGTCTTTACAAGGGAAAGCAATGGGAAACTGTCATGTTGGACAGAACTGTAGGTAGGCATTCCTATATCCTGGACAGTTCTCCAGTGTGGCACCCTCTCAACTCTAAATTGAAAAGCAAACCAAAATTGGTCCTTACACTGAGTTACACTTGCCACATGCAGCTCTGGCTTTACTAAAGCTAAATAGTACACATAAAGCAATGACTGCAGATGCAATAGTAGCATTAATTCCTGAATGGCAGCTCGGCACTACCAGCTGATCTGTTTCTGCTGATTATGCCCCCAGCACCTTGTTCATGGTGGGGTTGCCCCTTCACCCTACCCTAGCTATATCTGTGATGTTGGGAGGGAGATAAGACATAAAATGAAGAGCAGTGGACAACAGACCGGGATACAGAAATACAAGATACCAGGAGAGACAGATAGGAGTCTGAGATGGAACTGGTTTCCCAAAGGAAGGATAAAGGACAGGGACCAGATGAGCTGCCTACTAGGGTCATAAGAATATGGCTAGTGTGCTAGCATATCCCCTGTCCATGACTTTCAACAAATACTGGCCACTGTGTACCTGACAATAGGAAGGTAGTAAATGTGGTATCTTTGTACAAGGGGAGTAAGAAACTTCTAGGGAGCTATAGGTCTACTTGTCTAACAGCAGTGTCATGGACAACATGGACAGAATCCTGATGGAGAAGCTGGTGAGTTTCTCAAAGAACAATAATGCTGAAGATGACAGCTATGCAACTTGTTCTTTTGCTATCAGCATCGGGTTTGGTTAGGCAGAAGTGAAATAACAGCACAATTTGCTTTAACAGATGATATTCTTCTGAATGTTGACAAAGGAAAACTAAGGTATTTGGTACTCATTAACTTCCAAAAAGCTGTCAATGTGGTCAACCACTATCCATTATTTAATGCCCTTACTGCCTCAGGGATACACCTTAAAGCCCTTGACTAGTTTAAAGAGTACATCTGTAAAAGAACCTTATTGGTAAAAAATAGGAACAACACTTTTCACCCAGGGTTGCATTCTCTAAAGATGTACACCAAAAATCTCAAATCACCTCCTTTGTTCTCAGTCTTTACTGACAGACTTCCTGCTGACTGCCACAACTACCAATAATACTGTACATGGTTATCTATAAATCTATCACCTCCCACTTTACAATCAAAAAAAGAACTAGAAAAAGTCATGTTCCTTCTTTCCAACTGGCTTCAAATAACGTAACTTATTCTTAACACCAAAAAAAAAATAAGGCCATGATATTTGGAACCCATCAAAAGTTCTCTTCTGTACCCTTTAAGTGGCATATCATTTGTTATAAAAAGAGTAACTAGAGACAACCACCCAATTTTTCACTATCTAGAAATATGGCTTGGCCAAGACTTAAATATTCATCACCACATGAATGTAATAAAGGCCAAAATTAACTGAATGCTCTTCTAGTGCACAAAAAAATTCACACTTCCTTCCACCAGAAAGAAGAAGCACAATTGGGAAAGAGATCCTCCAAATATAATTAGAATACACCCTATATGTTATTTCTTCATAGAAAAACATATGCAGCATACAGAGAGTGAGCAACAGTATATGAAGATTTAGCACCCTATCTCCCAAAAGAGAGCATCATTGTCCTGCTCTGACCAAGCCAAAATGTTTACCTATTAAACAAATTTTTAGGTTCCCTCATAATCAAATTCATAAAAGTTTGGTCCTTCCCCTTTCTAGCCAGTAACCTAACACCCTGTTCCTCAAAATATCACCTTAAGTCAATTGCAACTCAGGATTTATACTCCATATACCATGAACCAAATGGCATACTGCTGTCCATGGCTTATCTTTAATTCCCCCAAAACTCTTGGAGTATATATCCTCAACCCAAAAAGTACTCTGTGCTACAATGAATCCAGATATTGTTTTAAATTTCTCTATAAGAAGGCAAAGTGCAAATGCTTTTCTTGCCCAGAAATGATCAGACGACTGTCCTCTCAAGTCCTACCATCCAGGGATTTTACATGTCCCAATCTGACTGGAACATCATGATTTAAAAAGTAATTTGGATCACTGTTCTGGCATCTTGATTTGCATGCTGACAGTTCTGACTCTGTACCTGCTCCCCTGGCCTTATACCACACTAGACTAGTGACTGTAGAGGCAATGACCTGCAAATCAGCATTTTTTTTTCAGTAGGAGCAAGTTTTCACCTCCAGAGCAGCTCATCCTCTTCCTGACACTCTCTTTTCACCAGTTTGCATAGTTTTCAGCATATTTCATTATGGATAGCTAGCAGCATAACAGTAACACAGCTAAGCTGTTCATGTCATTGCGCACATTAATTAAGAAATTGGCAGGAAGCCAACATCTGTTTATCATCTGTGTTATTTTACAAAGGTGTGATGTACATGTACTTCTGGAGTTCATAGTATCTGAAGTGTAGTATAAGGATAACACATGCATTATTAAACTATATGTGGGTTGTGTATTGGTGATATGGGATTAAAATTTAAACAAATACAAAAAGATGTTAGAATGTAAATATCTAGACATCTTCTGTAGCATATTGGGATAAAGTCCTGACTACGTTGTAGGTCACCTGAGTTTGAATAGCAGCTCAGATGCCTATAGGTGCTGGTGTTTTTTTCTAGAATGAGAGTGAATGGCAATTGTTGGCTCACCCACTAGGTGTTCAAACTATAGAGGTTGAGCCTATCATGCCTAAACTGCCATGTGCAACTCACACAATAAGCAGAGAGGATTTTAGCATGGAGAGGCATGTTTTCCTCAGAGGGTAGCAATACTGGAGCTCAAAAGAGCTACCACAGGGGAGGGGGATGCTTAGCCAGTAGGTCACTCTCTATGGGACCAGCAAGCTAGCTGTCTCCCTACCACCTGACTCTAGCCATAGAGTTGTTGAGCTGACTAGGGATATCTACACAGGAATGAATCACCATAGGGGCTATAGTCTCTCTCAGGGATTCTGGCTCCTGCTACCATGGAAAATAATGGGCTGATTGGGTGTAGGTAGAACTATCAAGCTCACTCCTGGGGGAAATGCAAAAAATTAGATTTCTTCAGCTTTATTGGAAAAAAAAAATCTTACTTTTTTATATGATGTTTGTTATTTGTTTTGATTATAATACATGGTGTACTTTGACAGCCAGGTGTAATGGTAAGATGTACTGCAGATGGACATAATATATCCTTAAAATGCAATTATATCCTTGTAGCTACTATGTTTTACAAATGACTGCTATGTGAGGCACAAACTGAAAACATGGCATGAAATTTTAATATGAGTAGCTAGGTCCAGAAACTTACAGCAGAAGGTTTGTGAGAATGCACACAAACAGTTGTCAATGATAGTTCTTTGTAATAATTGATGACGAGATTTATTCTAGGATGAAACTCTGGACCCTGGCTATAATCTTAAAACAAGTAAGACACTTCCCTCTAGTAGCACAGTTGGTACTTAAATGACAGACTGCCAAGGAAGTGCAGACTGAGTGTGCAGTATAGGGTTTGCTGTTTGATAAATCATTCAGTTAATAGTGGCAACTCAGTAACTGCTGAGACAGCTGGCTCAATAATATTGGCCGGCTATTGACTGTTCTTCAGTTCTAAACATCAGGTGCTATGAGTGAGTGCAATGTCTCTCTCTCTCTCTCTCTCTCTCTCTCTCTCTCTCTTTATGTTGGAAGCCAGTAATTAGCTTGTATGGCTTCTTGCTTGTTTTGATAACTCCAACTACCTTAGCCATGGATATGCATAATATACTAATTATGTTTCTCCAATTTTAGCTTGAAATAGCCCTAATTTACAGGAGCTTTTTCCCAGATTCTCCTGGAAGTTGAGAGATATGCTACCCATATTTAATCAAGCAATTAAAAATATTTTTTTTTTGTTAACATAAGGAGGAAAAATAATAATACTCCAACCAAATTCTTCTCCATCATTTTTTCACTTTTCACTTCATATTGAAAAGTGTAAACATTGTATGTATAGTGTATATAGTAACACATGACCTGACTTATCAACCTTCGTCATATACAGCAATGCCCCACAACACCAGTAAACAAGATCTACACGTGGACTTGCATCTCCAGCTTATATCTACTGTCAAAAAGCACAATATAGCTCAACTGTTTAGGTTGATATAAGGCTGATTGTTCAGGCCCCTGCATAATTTCTTCTGTATTTGATTTCCTGATCTTTTTTTAAATGTATATTCTTATTTATTATTCAAATTGTCCTATATTTTGTCTATCCTCAATTATTCTTTGAAGTGTTCAAAGTATTCAATGTTTTGTTCTCATAATACTGGCCTGAAAATGGTCTATTTGGATTAGTGTTCTGCACTAGAAAACACATTTAAATAAACCAAAATAAATACTTAAATAAACCAACATGGGCTCATGGCCAAGAGGAGCTGTCAGATGAATATCATCTAGTTTTATGACTGTCTTACAAGAGAACTTGATAAGGGGATACCAGTAGATATGGTCAACCATGTTTTCATTGAGGCCTTGGATTTTTGATCCAGGCTGTTAGAAAAAGTAGAGAGGTTAGAGTAGGATCAAAACTAAGGAAATTGATTGCTGCATGATTAAATAGTAGGAAAAATAAGGCTGGAGTGAGAGGGACAAGGCCATGGATAAGGAAATGGACTAGTTTAGTCAAGCAGCCATCAGTCCTTGATCATTATGCTTCAGTGTCTTTGTTTCAGACATGGCTGAAGAAAAAATAATCAGGATCAAAATCTTTGTTGATGACTCAAAGTTAGGGATATGAGAGGAGGATTGGAGGAAAAGTCTAAGGAAAGATTTGAACCAGAGAAGTGAAAAGCGTCAGTTGAAATTTATTGCATACAAATGCAAACTATTGCACTTGGGCTACAGCATCCAAGACAGAAAGTATCAAATGGGGGGAGTAGAACTGATACCAAATGAAGAGGAAAATGACATGGGAGTGTTGATCTATTAGAATAAGAAAGGCAGTGGCAAACAGAATGCTTTGGTGCATCCTGAGAGTGACAGACTCAAAAAGCAAAAGAGGAAAATGAGTACCGTGTGCAATTCTGGAGGCCATACATGTACAAGGATATCAAAATCCTGAAAGGCATCTGTCGCTCGTCCTTCTGTACATTGAAGTCGGCGCAGGCAAGGTAGTTCAGTTAAGATGCTTTATTACATAGAAACGCATCATGATGGATAGCAGCATCAGTAAATATAAAAAACTAATCGACATATAGAGCTTACACACACACATGCTTACATCTCAACAGCTTACTACAAAATGGCAGTCAGACTTGCACATGCTCAGTATTTATACACTTGCGCAAGCTCTTGGACAGCTCCTTAAAGAGACACACACACATTGATCTACAGCCTCCCTCTTAAAAATGATTGCCCTTTATCAAAATAACATTGCAGTTAAACATGCATCAATATAAACATTTAGAAATAAAACAATGTTCATGTCCAAGTTGCCATGTACCTGGAACATGGTCTGGAGATGTGACTGGATCTTATAAAATAACAATTAGGACTGGGTTTAGCAACAGGGACAGTCTTCAGTGAATAACTCGCATCAGGAACTTCAGAATTCATCACAGGAATGGGAATATTCTCTAGAACTTCCACTGGAACTGGAACACTGGACAACTCACTCTGCGATAAAGAGTCTTTCTCACAGGCTATATGCTGTGGTATAGGCTCGGACACCGGTATCAAATGCTTCTGATTCGGCCTCAAGTCAACTCCTTGTCATTCCAGAATGTGCAGATGTTCTTCATGACTCCAATCCGATCATAACCTTTGGATATTTGCATCCTTACCACTTCTCCCTTTCATAATGGATCGAGTGGTTTGCTGGTCTTATCATAATATGACTTCTGGGCTAGATGATTTTTCAACAGATTGGCTTTCACTGACCTGTTGTGCTTGACACATGGAACCAACAACTGACTACTGATGGGCAATGGAGTTCTGGTTTGTCTCAACAGAAGTCTCTGAGTAGGTGAACAAAGATGTCTATCATGAGAAATACTTCTGAGATTCAAGAGATTCATGAAAAAATCACTATTGTCTCGTTTTGACTTTTCTAGTAACTGCTTTGTACTCTGAACTGCACATTCTGCCAAACCATTTGACTGTGAATACTCTGGGCTACTCATGGCATGAGCCAAGTCCCACTCTTTGGCAAATCTTTTGAATTGTTGGCTTGTAAACTGCATGCCATTATCAGAAATAACTTTGTGCGGACTTCTGTGCACTGAAAAATGATGCTTCATCTTAGTAATGACTGTAGTGGATGCTAGATTAGGAAGTAGGTCAATCTCAAACCAATTTGAATAAGAGTCTGCTAGTACCAAGTAATGTTGAACATTCCACTCAAAAATGTCAATTGCAACTGTGGACCAAGGTAGTTCAGGAATCTGGTTTAGCTGAAGTGGTTCTCTTTGTTGATGTGGCTTTGTACTGTTATACACAGAACAAGATGAAAGTGCTATCTCAATATCTTGTGACATAGAAGGCAAAAATACTAGTCCTCTCGCCCTTCTTTTGGTAGAGTCTGCTCCTGGGTGACCTCAGTGTAAGACGGTAATGAGCTCTTGTTGCAAGGACTTTGGAACAATAAGTTTATGACCTTTCATGTCGATACCATTGTCTGACAAAAATCTCATCTCTGTATGGAAAATAAGTTTGCACTTCTGGAGGCAAACTAGATTGCTTTGACGGCCGTCCATTGTTGAGAAAATAGTTGAGCTTTTGAAAAACTGACTGTGTGGCTGCGTGATATCTCTGCTCATCAAGAAATGTGAAAGAAAATTTTCTCACCTCCATAACTTCAAAATCAAATCTGTCATTCTCATGCTGTTCAGTTGTACTTCTGGGAGATCTGGATATTGTGTCAGCAAGATAAAGAAATTTGCCTTTCTTGTAAACAAGATTGAAATTATACTTTTGCAAACCCAGCATCATGTGTTGCAATCTGGCTGGAGCTTTGTGCATAGGCTTTCTCAAAATAGTGACTAGAGGTTGATGATCTGTTTCAATCTGGATAGGACTACCATACACATAATCATGGAACTTGGAACATGCACAATTGCCAAAAGCTCTTTCTCTAACTGAACATACTACATTTCAGCTTGAGTAAGAGTTTTGGATGCATAAGCAACAGGTTGACCCTCTTGTAGAATGACTGCACCTAGACCAAATTTCAAAACATCACATAAAAGATTAACTGGCTTGTAGATGTCATAGTATCTGAGAGTAGGTGGACTGGTAATTCTCTGTTTCAGAACATCAAATGCTCTCTGGTGTTGCTCTGACCAAGACCAAGATACATCTTTACATGTCAGCTCTCTGAGTGGTGCTGATATTTGACTCAAGTCTGGAATGAACTTGCCTAGGTAGTTAACCATGCGAAAAAATCATTGAAGGGCTTGAACATTTGTCTGTAGCTGGCATCTTGAGAATGGCTGTTTGCTTAGAAGGGTCTCATTGTAGGCCTGAACTGGTAAATAAATGACCAATTTAAGTGACTTCACGTAGCCTGAATTTGCATTTCTGTGGATTCAGCTTAAGATTCACTTCATGTGTCCTTTCCAGAACTTTTCTAAGGTTTCTGTCATGCTCTGCTTCACCATTACCTCCTACTAGTATGTCATCTATTATAATAGCATAAGGATACCCAGAAAAAATGTGCTCCATTGCACATTGAAAGACTTCAGTTGCAGAATTTATCCCAAATGACATTCTCAGAAATCTATACCTTCCAAACAGAGTACTGAAAGTAGTTAGCAATGAAGCTTTCTTGTCAACCAAAATTTGCCAAAATGAACTCTTTGCATCTAAGACAGAAAAAACAGTGGCATTTAGCATTAGAGCAGCAACTTTTTTGACTGTATGCATTGGCTGATGAGGTCTTTTTAGTGCCTTGTTTAAATCTCGTAGTTCAATACATATTCTGATGTCATCTGAGCTTTCCTTATGAGCTACCGCCATGGAAGATATCCACTCAGTCGATTCACTAACTGGACAAATCACACCCTGTTGCATCATTTTGTCTAGTTCAGCTTTGACTCTGGTCTGTACGGCTATTGAACTTTTCTGGCTGGCATGATAACTGGACTGACGTCTGGGTCTAACTTCATGGAGTGCACAACTGGAAGCCTGCCTAGTGTGTCTTTGAAAAGATCAGCATAGGTAGAAAAAATAGATTAGGCAAAATTAGAGTAGTGGTCTTTTAAGCTAACATGGTGGACTTCCTTGTCAAATGAAAGCAGTCCCATTTTCAAAGTGTCTCTGAGGCCTAATTATGACTGGATGTGCCTCTTGACCACATAAAAGTTGTAGCATCTTCCAGCAGAGTAACATGAAAGCATTACTCAGCCTCTGGTTTGAATCTCTTCGCCACCATATGCAACAAGCTTTACACACTTTGTCAAATCAAGCCTTTCACCAGCACATACTCTAGCAAATGTTTCTGCAGACATAACATCGCACTTTGAGCCAGTAACAACTTTGAGCTCTATGGATTTTCCATTTATCCGAACAGTACAAAATACTTCATTCTTGGCCCATAAATCAACTGTATTAACAGTTTCACTAAGCAGTGACACACCATCAACATAAAAAGAATGAGACTCTGGGTCATGGCTTTCTAATTGATCAACTTGTTTCTTAAAATGTTCCCTTTTAGTAAATAGAATGTGTGGCTTTTGATTTACAAAATCATTTGAAATTATTCCATTTATTACATTAGTGGCATTGTTGACCAAAAGCTAAGCATTTCTCTCTCTAAGATTCATGATTTCCACCACAATTATGAGAGTTAGCAATGAACCTAGGTTGTGGCCCCTGCTTTGAGTTTGCTGACTCACTCTTATACTTCACTGAGGCTATGAGAACTCTAGAACTTGCTAGAATGCTCCGGGGTTTACCTGTGAGTGTTGCAGGAGCTACAGTAACTGCCATGTGCCTGTTTCTTTTAACCATGTGCTGCATACTATCAACGTGAGATTTAGAAGTTACTGGAAACATGCCTCTCTCATTTGTAAACATATTCGTGCACTTTTATGTGAGCTCATATATTTGACAAATCTCAATGGCCTTATTCAAAGTTAAATCACTGTCACTAAGTAAAATCTTTCTCACAGTATCATCTTTAATACCACACACAATCTTTCTTTTATCAACTCATCCCTTAAATCGCCAAATCTGCACATTTTAGTCTTATTTCTCAAGTCGGTTATGTATGCTGCAAATGTTTCACCTGACTTTTGATCCCTTGCGTACAATAAGTGCTTCTCCATTGTAATGTTGGTCTGGGGGGGTTACACATTTCTCTAAATTTATGTTTTAAGCACTCAGGGTCCTCCCTTGACTCAGCCTGTACAGCAATATGATGGTTTCCCACTCTCCAGCAAAGATAGCAGGTGCATACACAAATAAACATTCCCTTTCAATGTCTTCTGATCCAGCTAAATTAAGTAGAATAAATGCCATTGTACAATCATCTTTATCAGAAAATGCAGCCTGTATGAAAATGTCATACTCTTGCTCAAACACTCTCCAGTTCTCTGCAAAATCATTATTAAACACTAGTGGACCAGGTTTTCGAAATACTTCAGCCATGCCAACAAAGCATGTACAAACACACTGAAAATATAGCAGTTATAATTATATACAAACAAGTTGTCTCTCTGCAGCTTGCAGTAACACACAAATGCACAATAAACTCTTTGAAATACTGTACTTTGTGAAATACGCTCTGAAATGGTTGTTTTAGCAAATTAACTTTACTGCGACACTGCACAAACATACAAACACTTCATACACCTCTGATAACTTGGATAGCCTGAGTTAATAAGAAAAATATGTGCTTTGCAAAAATGCAGTCATTTCCCTTTATTTTATTTATTTTATTCGTTTTATGCAATTCAGAATTTATTTCAAACATTTTCTGCAGTAATTCGAATATTTCTAGCAATATCAGACATTTCAACTTATTTTAATATAATTTAGAGCATTCTGTATGTTTTGTTTCATATTTTGGGAATAAGAAATATTTGAGCAAGTTTTAACATTAGAAATTCATATCTGACCTGTTTTGCGAATTAAACATGCAGCAAGGACAGTCCTCTTCTCTATATTCAACCAAATGTAGCTAGATGCCTCTCGAAATCAAAGTATAGAAACTGGAGTTCTTTCTAGCCATTAGATATGCCACGTCTGACACCATATCACTTGTCCTTCTGTACATTGAAGGCAGAGCAGGCAGGGTAGTTCATTTAAGATGCTTTATTAAATAGAAACACAAGTGCTTACACACACATACATGCTTATATCTCAACAGCTTACAACAAAATGGCAGTCAGCCTTGCACGTGCTCAGTATTTATACACTTGTGCAAGCCCTCGGATAGCTTCTTAAAGAGACATACACACATTGATCTACAGGGTTCAAAGAAAAGTCAACACAAAGGTGCAAGGAAAGGAAATGTAAAGAAAGGAGATCACACAAGCTCTTCTCACTTTGCACAAGTAGAGATGTGGGGTGACACGATATTAATGAGCAGAAAGATATGAAGGTGTTACTTTGAACAAGGATGAGGGGGAAAGACAGCTCACAGACAGCAGATTGCAGGGTCCAACTACTCCTTTGATCTTTGAAAGCACATCTATAATGACAGAAGTGTGGACTCAAGGAATATACTAAAAGAAATTATGGAAGAAAAAGAACCCAAAGGCACATTGACAACTACATGAGATTAATCCAAAAAACAACAGGAGGATACAAGATAGGCTCCAGGTTATAAAGTTTTAATCAGACACAAGCGCTTTCACATCTGCTTCTTCAGGTGCATAAAAACAAACTGAAACTAGTCCTACTTTTAAACATTGCTGAATGCATCACATGACAACAATACATCACATGTTTATATACACTCCATTACTATAAAATATTAAAGCTATATGGTAACCACAACATAACTAAATATTCAAAGAAAATCATAAAAATATTTATTTTACTTATTTTATTTTACACTTGTTGACCGGGTATATCTGACTGAGTCAAAGCCCTTTTTCAGCAGAGGCCCGGGGAGAAAAGCTCCAAGTACATACATATCATATTTGGTCTTTGATTACAGACATTATACAGGTAGCATTTAAAAAACAACAAGATTACAGGATGGGAATTTGTGGAAGAAGTAGTATGAAAGCAAACAGGAGAAACATTTATTTTAATTTAACAAACAGGATATAAGACAAGTATAGTGAAAGAGGAACACTTTGATTGGAGAGGTGAAAGAGGTTTTCAAGGTGGGTTAGAGCATTGGCAGATAATCATAAAATATTTCTTATATACTTTGTGCACTATAAAAACATTGTTGAAATACATATTCTTAAAAACAACTATGTTACCTACGTAGAGGTCTGGGCTTTAACTTTGGTCTCAGTGGTATTTGTTCATTGAGACCATGTCCCATGTCAGCTCTGAATAAGACTGTCCATCTACCATCCAGTTCCTCTGTTTTATTACATATGCCCCCCCTTTACTCACAAAACAAAATATGGAAGATAAAAAAGGAAGGTAGAGTGCTGAATGTATATAAAAAGCCAACCAGCTAAGCTTACTGTCTCCTTCTGCCATCAAGCAAACATAAAGAAATATTGTAACTGCACTTTTCCTTGTTTAGCCAAGACAAAGGTATTTGCCACTTCCAAGCATTAATTGCTCATGGGCACTCAGTAGGTGGTTAGTATTAGTATCACATAGGAAGAAAATGTGTGTGTATAAAAACCTTTTAGTCCACACTACTGCTTGAAAGTACCCATAGTGCTGCATGGAAAGAGTGCATATACACAGAAGCAAGGACCTTCACATTAACAAAGGAGGCCAAAGAAACTTAAATGCATTTATACATCTTAGCATCTTTAATAAACATCAGGAATTAAACCAGTTTCCAATAAACTCTGTCAAAGTATGCAACAGTACCATTTCAAAAGCAATGCTACATATTAAAGCCAGAAGTGCATATCACAACTGCCATTTTTTTTAGAAAGCACAGCACCAGCCCAAGTAAAATATATGAATGGATTTACCATGCTTTTAGAAATAGTAAAACTAATTGAGAAGAATATGTGTGCACAACTACCACACTAAAATACAAAAACCTTGCAATGGGAGCCAGGTTCATTCCCAAAACAATAATGATCAACATTGTGCAATCGCTAGTATGCAACTGCCAGGTTTTTTTCTCAGAAGAATGAATTGCCAATATATTGGGTATTTTCCCTTTCTTTGTGACAGCATAACTTTGGAGCAGGTGCACATATAAGTAGCAGGGTGCAGGTAGTGCAGAATTCTGGATGGGGGGCAGAAGGCCAGAGGCAGATTATAATAGACACTATTCAGGTAGCTCCTCAGAGCCCACAGTTTCAGGGGGCCCATGGTCAGCCAAGAAAATACTTTTATTTATTTTATTTATTTATTTATTTAACATTTGTTGACCGGGCTAGTCTAACTGGATATATGTCCATTTTCAGTAGAGACCCGGGGAGATAAGCTCCGAGGAAGCAAACAAAATCACATATACAAAAATTAATGTATACAATGTACATTGCAGGTGCAGTACAGAGAATAATCAAAGAGGTCATCCATTCACAACATAGTGCAAAATATACAGATACAATTAGTACAATACAAAATGTAGTTGCAATACATCATAAAGAAAAAGATGGCAGCTGAATTATACAATATATTAGTATACAAGTAGTCATAAAGAAAAAGTAGGAGCCAAAATTATGCAATATATTAGTAAAAGTAGTCTCCTTAATGACATTCTGAAGATGTAAGTAATAGTATAGAAGGACAAGGTAAGTTGTTATTAAGAAAAGGAACTTGATTACTGAGAAGAGGAGGGTAGGTTGAACCAAGTAAGAACAGCTAGTTGATCAGTCAGGTTTAGTACAGGGGCACAATCAGTGTGTTCTGAGGAAAAGTTTCAATTTGGTTTTAAAGAGTGATATAGAGGGAAGAGAGGAAAGTTTGTTAGGAAGAAGGTTCCAGGATTTTCCAACAGTATTAGAGAAAAAAAGAGTCCCCAGCCCTGTTGTTTGATTTACAAATATTTACAAGACGTTTATGTGATGATTGTAAGGTCTTTAGATTGTTGTAGTGGGTAATGAGGGTAGATTGTATAGGGGTATTGGTAGGTTGGTAAAGGGTTTTACGGGCAATGGTCAGTTGGTGGAATTTAAGCTGATTTTGTAATTCAAGCCATCCTAGCTGCTTTAGATTAAAACAGTGGTGGGTTCTGATAGGGTTACCTGTAGCAAATCTGACTATGTTATTGTAGGAGTTTTCCATTTTATTAAGGTTGTTTTTAGAGAGATTAGTATATATGGGTGAGGCATAGAGGAGAGTAGAAATTAGATGGGTGTGAGCAATAGTTATTCTAGCTGCAGGATAGAGGAAGGGATTGATCCTGTAGAGAGAGCCAAGTTTTCTATTAACAGATTTTAGAGTATTCTTAATATAGGTGTCAAAGTAAAGGTTGTTATCTATGGTGATACCTAGTAGTTTGGCAGTTGGATTTGGGGATATGAGAGTACCATTATTGGATGTTACTGTGAAGTCTATTGGGGGGACTTACACATAGGAGTAAAAAGGAGGAGTTTAGTTTTTTTGGGGTTCAGAAGGAGACAGCGCTGTGAACACCATTGTTCAACTGTGTTAAACACATTTTGGGTAAGGGAGTGAAGTTCAGATATAGATGTGGCTGAGCATATAAGTATGGAATCATCTGCATATTGTATGCATGTAGCTTGGGGGATTGCTAGGTGAAGGTCGTTGATAAATATAGAAAACAGGAGAGGTCCTAATATGGACCCTTGGGGAACACCAATGTTAATGGGCAGATGGGTAGATAGAATGTTATGCCAAAGTACAGCCTGTTGTCTGTTATCTAAGTAGGACTGGAGCCATTTTATAGCTAGTGCATCTAGTGACAGGGATTTGAGGATATTTATAAGTATCTGGTGATTTACCATATTGAATGCCTTAGACAGATCTATAAACAGTGCAGAGGAAAGCATATTGAGGTTACATTTTTTGTTAATACAGTCAGTAAAGGAAAGGAGGGTAGTAGTAGTGCTGTGGGAAGGTCTGAAACCATGTTGAGAGTTTGAAAGTAAGTTATTTTGGATTAGGTGGTCTAGCAATTGTCTGTGGATGCATTTTTCCATGATCTTTGCTAAGGGAGAAAGTAGGGCTATGGGACAGTAATTGGAGAGTTCAGTAGAGTTCCCACCCTTGTGAAGGGGGATAATATGGGATACTTTCCAGATTTTAGGGATGTGTCCTTCACTGATGGTTCTATTGATGAGAATGGAAATGGGATAGGCGGTGGATATGGCTGCCTTTTGTAGATATTCAGCGGGTAGTTGGTCTGCTGATGGAGTGCACAGTTTCAGTTTTTGGATAAGGGTAAGAATATATGTTGTTGGGACTGGTTGGAAGAGAAATTGAGGGGATAGGTTAGAGTTAGAGTTGGTTATAGTTAAGTTGTGAGTAGATAACTGACTGGCAAGAGTTTGAATGGCCTCAGTGAAAAAGTTATTAAAGGCATTAGCAGTCTACTTGGGATTCTCCTGGTCTGTGCCTTGTGGGTTTGGTGTGATGGATTGACCTGGGTGTAATAATTGATTAATACTCACCCAGAACTTTTGTGGTTTATTATGGTGGGTCTGTTGGAATTGTAAGTAGTAGTTTCTTTTGTCAGACAGTATAGCTTTTTTAGTTTCATTTCTCAGCTGTCTGAAGTTTTGTTGGTCTACTGGGTTTTTAGTTAAATGAGATTTAGTCCAGTATTTATTTCTAAGATGGATTTTTTGCCTGGTTTCTTTTGAAAGCCATGGGGCAGATTTAGTTTTCATTCTAATAGAGCGGGTTGGTGCATGGTGGTCTAGTATGGCTAGGAAGTTAGAATTAAAGTAATTAACAGCTTCCTCCAGTGTGAGGTATTTTAAGGGAGACCAGTTACATGCTCTTAGTTCTCTCTGGAAGAGATCGGGTTGAAGTTTTTCTTGGTTCTAATTGTCCTAGATATGGCTAGATTAGGTAGATTGGATTTAAGCCTGATGATGTAGGTTAGTGAGTGGTCACTTACATCATCAGGGAGGGTTCCAGCTTCATATGTCTGGGGATGATTATTTATGAGAATCCAATTTAATGTACTTTCTTTCTTATTAGGCTTGTTTATCCTGGTATGAGAGGTAATGGTTTGAGAAAAACCAAAAAGGTTAATATGGCCGGTAGGGTGGCTACTGCAACAACACTTCCAATCAATCACCTAGGATTATGGTTTCTTGGGGTAAATTTTGGGCTAACCAACAAAGAATATTTTCTATGGTGGCAATGTTATTACCAGGAGGAAGATAGATACAGATAACATAGATGGATTTGAATGCGTTAAGTTGAAGCTTGGTAATAAGAATTTCAGCGTTGGAGTCTTGAGGTGGTTTATAGTCGTAGGTAGCAATCTGTAACACAGATTTATACAGGATAGCTACACCACCACCCTTTTTGGTTGTATGGTCAAGTCGCAAAATATTATAACCGGGTGGGATGACTTCATTGTCTTTAGTTACAGGTTTTAACCAAGTTTCTGTTAAACAAAAAATGTCAAAGAAGTAGACTTCCAAGAGAGCATGGAGTTGTGCAACTTTGTTATTAATGCTACATATGTTAGGTGAGCTAATAAGAGTGAGTTAGGTGGTTTGGTAAGGTAATGGATAGTAGAGGGTTTGGGGTTGAGGAGTTGAGTGGTAGTAGCAGTTGTTGGGCCTGGGTTTGGGTGAATGTCTTCATCTTTTAAAGAGAAGAGTAGTGTTTGAAGTCTAGGCTTTGGGAATTTACTATATAGAGGTAGAGATTTTCTGGGACTGGGAGAGTCATATCTAATGTGGGCTATCCTATGCTATTTTGCTAGTAGATAGCTGGGTGTAGGTGTTATGTTAACATGGTTAGTGAAAAGAGGTAGAGAAGGAGAGGTAGATAGCTTTTTTTTTTTTTAAATATTTTTATTCATTTCCAAAAACAAGAAAACATTAATGCAGGTTATTTATGACAATGAAGTATTTACAAATTATTTAAAAAGGTAGGCTAAAACCTCTAAACAGATATCAAACATTAAAACCAAAATAAAGTATTTACAAGGGTGTCTATTGTTGACATATAATTGACTTTCTATACAATTGTTTCCTGATTATAATGTGCTGCAGTCATTATTCTCAGTATTTCAGTTACGTTTTGCCATGCTATGTTCTTCCATTAATAGTGTTCATTTCCAATTGCGATACTGCTGACACCATATTCATGAATTGCTTAAAAGTTGGAGAAGCTTTGGATTTCCAGTTTGATGTAATGTTCTTCCTTGCAATAGCTAGGAGAGTCCATAAGATTACATATTTTGTTCTTGGCACACAGTCGGGTACAGGTGCATTAAACAAAATAATAGATTTGGAAATCTGGAATTTATCATTCAATACCATTTGCAGAAAATAATTTATTTTATCCCAATATGGTTTAATCAAATGGCATTCGTAGAACATATGTTGCCAGTCTGCTTTTATTGATAAATCACATCTCCAGCAGCCAATATTTTTCTTAAACATAAGTTCCATTTTATGAGGGGTTACATAAGATCTGTCTATGAATTGCCATGTAAAAAGTCTCCAATGTAATGAAAGTGATGTCTGCTTTGGAGAGAGAAGAATTAGTTTTTTATCTCTGTCATTTGGCACATGTCCATTAACTGATCTATAATAATTCCATATTTTGCCATTATTGTGCATTTTTATTTTTTTGTTTGTTTTATAAATAGATGATAAGTATCCCTTTCCAGTAATGGGTTGATTCGTTAGTAATATTATATGTTCTATAAGGTTAGGAACATTTTGTCTTATTGATGGTTGCATTGTTTCTTGTTTGCTTAATATATACTGTCTTAATTCTTGTACATGTAACCACGAACTATCTTCCATATTTAATTTCTGTTTAATCTGGTCTATTGTCAGAGGTTTTCCAGAGCTTAGCAATTGATGCCAATATATTAATCCCTTTTCTTTAAGCATGTTGACTACTTCCATATTAAATGTTATTATATTACCTTGTGTGTACGCTACTGGATATAAAAGAAATGACCACGCTTTAATATCAGGATTGCTATTAATAAGATTTTGGAAAATTTTTAATGCATAAGTAATGTATTTGGAACTTATATTTTTATTCTTATGTATCATCATATATTCCTTCATCAGCCATAGAAAATTGTTTGGTATGAAATCTGTATACTTATTTGCTACTACAAATCCTGATTTTAACCAGATTCTCTCATGAACTAGCTTCCATTTTGATGTATATTTTGTATTTAGCCATAATGATATTGTTTTAATAATGGATGAATGCAAATATATTTCTATGTCTGGTAAACCTATGCCACCTATATCCCAATCATCTAGATGATACTTCATAGCTATCCTTGGTTTTTTTGGATGCCATAGGAATCTTACCATTAAATCATTTAATTGTTTTAGGTGCGATTTAGCTGGTGGCAAAGAACAAACTTGTATGACATAAAGAATTTTTGGAAATATGATCATTTTAATTATATAAAGCCTTTCTTCCATTGAAAAGAAGAATTTATTCCATCTTTCTATTAGATTTTTAATATTATTTAAGGTATCTTTATAATTTGTTTCAATTGTAGTATCTAGGTTGTTAGTTATTATAATTCCCAAGTATTTAATTATATTATCGGTAGAGATATATTTATGGCATTTTTTATTTAGATCTTTTTTATTAGTATTTATAAGCAATACATTTGTTTTGTTCTCATTAAATTTAAGACTTGAAAAGTTTTGAAAGTTTTGAATTGAGTCCCATAATGCTTTTAAACTGCTATTATTAATTTTTAAGGTAATTAAAATATCATCAGCAAAAAGTTGAATTTTAAGCTCTAGGCTGTTGTCTAGTTGTATTCCTTCAATATTTTTATCTATCATTATATTATTTGCTAAGGGTTCAATGACTAGTGCAAACAATAACAGAGAAAGAGGGCAGCCTTGTTTTGTGCCCTTAGTTATTTTAATAGATTTAGACAGACAAGATCCCAGTTTTATATAAGCCAATGATTTTTCATATAATGATTTTATTAACAAAGTGAAGTTGTTTGAGAAGCCATATTCTTCTAAAACTAACCACAGATAATCCCAGTTCACTGAATCAAATGCACTATTTATGTCTAAGCTAATAACATTCATTTTGTTTTTTGTGACATTTATATAATCAATTAAGGAAAGAATTCTTTTAATGTTGTCATAAGTGTTCCTATCTTTTATAAAACCTGTTTGGTCCTCCTCTATCAAAAGTGGTAGTAATTGTTTTATTCGAGCAGTATGTATTGCCATAACAATTTTATAATCTATATTAAGAAGTGAAATGGGTCTGTATGATGAACATTCACTGGGATCTTTATTTTGTTTCAGAATTGGTGATATTAATGTGTACTTCCAAGAAGGAGGAATTTCTTTACCATTTTTAACTGATGTAAAAACATTCAATAACAACAGCAAAGCCTCATTTGATAGTAATTTAAACATTTCTGGGGTGATATTATCTATACCTGGAGCTTTGTTTAATTTTAGCTTATTTACTTCAGCTTTACGTTCTGTCATTGTTATTTGTTTATCTATTAGTTGTACCTGCTCCTCTAATAACCTAACTTTAACATTGTTTTTGAGAAAAGCTTTCAATGCTGAATGTGTTTCTGTTTTCTCATTTTGATTATTAAGTTTATGAAAAAATAGCCTAAAAGCTTCTAGTATTCCTTCTAAATCAGATACTTTCTTTTTGGTTTCTATATTATATATTTCCTTGATTTGATTTGTTTTAATAATCTTTTTAGTCCTATTTGCTATTCTTTGTTGGTTTTTAGGGTTCATTGAATAGTAACATAGTTTAATTTTTTCTAAGTTGATCATTGTTTTGTGGTGTAGCGTCTCTGAATATTTTTTATTAGTATCTTCTAGTTCTTTTATTAAGTTGGTGTTTCCATTTTGAATATCAAGCTTTAAATTCTCTACTTTTGACTGTAATTCCATTAATTCCTTATTCCACTGTTTTTGTTTATTTTTATACCATCCCACCACTCTTCCATATAGGTATGCTTTCAATGCATCCCATATATATATATTTCAGATACATCTTTTGTAAGATTGATATCTAGGAATGTTTGTGTCTCTTTAATATAAAATTCCTTAAAATCTTTGAGATTTGTTATGTAAGATGGTATTCTTGTTACTGATAGCCTTCTCTTGAAACATAAGTCTATCTCAAACGTTATGGTGTTATGGTCCGAAAATGGACATGAAATTGTCTTGACTTTATTTAATTTAGAGGTTAAATCCTTTGTTATGTACACTCTATCTATTTTAGAGTATGTATTATGTCTATGGGAAAAATGTGTAAAGAATAGTTAATCTGGGATAGCATACTCATTTATGTCAACCATATTAAAAGTTTCAACAAACTCAGATAACAACTTTGTTAAAGGTGATCTCTTACATGTAGTTTTAGTATTTGTGTCAGTTTCTTTTATAATGCAATTGAAATCTCCAGCTATGATTAAATTGCCTTTGGTATATTGTACAATGTCTTCTAAGTGTTGTTTGGCCACTCTAACACCTAGTCCTGGTATCCAATAAATATTCACTAATGTATATATCATTTCATTGATAGATATTGTCACTAGACTAAACATTCCTGAGTTGTCATGGAACGTGTTTATGATTTTAGGCATTAAAGTAGTGTTTTTCCACAAAATTGCTACTCCCCTTCGCTTCTGATTATAGGTGGAACTTGCTAGTATTGTATAATTTTTATTGTTTATTTTATTTATGTCTTCCTGTGTAAGGTGTGTTTCCTGTAAAAATACTAGTTGCGCTTCACATAGCTTTAAATATCTATAAAGACTTCCCCTTTTGCAGCTATTATTTAAACCATTTACATTAAGAGATATACATTTTGCAATTGGATTTATATTAGCTTTGCTTTTATCCATATTCATATACTCGTAACAATGTGTAGATGTGTGTACATGAAGAGAATGACTTGTTCTTTCTTCTTCCAACAGTATTACAATAGATTATAGACACCCAATAAAAGTAAATTACAAGATCATAACTGAGAACAATATAAGATAAACAACCACCAAACCCCTCCATGAGAAAAAACATCGCATCCTTGAATGATCTAATCATTCAAGCGATCTCTCTAAGTCTGCATTTCAGCATCCTCCCCCGGCCCCACCATATGGTAGTTTTATAATGAAAAGTATCTTATATATCTTTTAAATATACATGTATCTGTCTTTACAGATTACTTAAATACAGTCTTTATCTATTTTTAATATTTTATAAAACACTAAGGCAACACAACTATACATAGATTTAATACTTAACTATTTGGCTTTGTTTAAATTGTAAAGGAAAATCTTTCATTTTAATATATCGTTTGTGTAGCAATAATGGTTATGCATCTTAAAAATAATATGCTTGCTGTCTATCTCCCTTATAGTGTGAGTGGCATTCATAGGTATCAAATTTATTGTAATGGTCTACCTATATATATATATATATATATATATATATATATATATATATATATATATACATATATATACATACACATACACACACACATATATATATATATATATATATATATATATATATATATACACACATACATACATACACACATATATGCATACATACATAAAAAAAAAAAAATGTTAAGCATTATATGCATCAGTTAACCATGCCACAAGTTGATTAAATCAGAAAGTATCCGTAACAATGAATATAACGTTACATTTGTATTGTCATTTATCAGTAATCTTATAGTTTTCTTTTAATTCAAAAAGTCATATTTTAGTGGTATGAATGCTACTAATTTGTTTTTGGCATTGGTATTATATAGTTTAAGACTATATTTCTTAGCAATTCCTATATATTTATTAGTGCCACTGGCATATTTCATCGCTAGTGTACCACATATGTCATATGTCAAATAGCAACTCATACTCCTTATGATATTACAGGATTTATCTGCAGCATTATAACTGTAAGGTTGGAAAATATGAGAAGCAAAGTAGGCTTTAAATATGCTATAACACAATTGTTTGGTACTTATTACTGTCAACTCTTCTACATACACAGGAAAAGATAACCTTATATGACCATCAACCATTTTCCTTCATTTTCTCTTCATCCTTCTATTCACCATTTTAATAAATATTTGTTTCTATTGTGGCTTCTTTGAATTTAGTGAGGGTACTCCATATCATATTATAGATAATATACAACGTTCAAACAGACAACATGCCCAATATAGAGACATATTCTCAACTCAAGTGATCCACACCATATATTTATAACACTGCAGTCAGAAATATACTAATGAATATGCAATAACTAGAAGCTTTGCAGCATGTGTGTGTCTCTAACAAGTACATACCTATAGGATATTAAAAAGAATAGATAGCATGCTCTTGTTTCATAATTAACAAATGCACACAGCCTGGTATTTACTTTCATAGACAGAAATTAGACCTGTTACTTATATGCATATGAGGTACCAACAGCAATATGTTAGTAAAAGCCTTTGCTATTCAAATCATATTTTAATGCTGATTGATATGAGATATAGCTGACAATGGCTTTAGCGTTTGTGATGTTATATAATATATATTCAGTATTATAAGTAAAAGTATGTTGCATGTCTATTTGCAATCTAAGGTTCAAGGCTGATCAATTTAAACATACAAGACAATCTCTTTAGCCTTGGTTATATAATGGGAATTACTGTGTCTCTACACAACCATTCATTTTCAGTGAGGATGTTCAATATTAATATAACTTGCCTTTAATAAAAGCATACTTATAATTCAGCAGTTCTTTCCTATATATATATATATATATATATATATATATATATATATATATATATAAAACAAAATCATAAGCAAGTCTGAGATTTTTTCTTGCTCATTACTGCTTAATGATTGTGCTACGTGAACAATTTAATAGTTACAGAGTATCTTGATAATTAAACAGCAACTCCTTTTTACCCATAAAATGCCTAATAACACATAGCTACATTCATGAACCTTAATTGACTTACTGTCCTTAAGGTTAAGTACACTAGCTGCAGTGTGTTTACAAATATGTTATATAGTTCCAGTCAAGGACTTAAATATATAATTTTTTTATAAAATTAAGTTAAATTATAGTAATTTACGTGGGTGATCTTATCAGAAAAGATTATAGTAAAGTCTGTATGTGTTAACTATTCATACTGTTTCTTCCAAGTGATATACTTCTTTTTAAGCTTTGTGTGCTGTTTATGTGTACAATTCAAAATGAATAACAAATATTACAATATAATAAAACGTCATGTATGTGTTGATACCTTTTAAATTCATTAGGTACTTCAGTATACTTTTAATATTTGTTAAAACTGTAAAAGCACTTTGCCATCTCATAAATAGTGTGCTGGTTACTTTAAGTAGCTTAGGAGCTGATACCACACCCATACTGTCTTGTTTTAGTGCTGACATCACTCATGACTGTTTACTTTCATTTTGTGCTGTTAGAAGGTTTAACACACTGTAATGGATTCTAACTGAAGAACCTTCATTCAGGGGTGGTAAAATAAGAGTTCCCAGCTCGTGACCATGGCGGAAGACAAAAACAAAGTAAGTGAAGTTTTTAGGGCTTTTTAAACTGAACACCAGCTCATTAAACTTCTATTAGTTTTCTTAACATTAAGGGCAGATATACAAGCCAAACAGTTGCTTGTTAGTCAAAAAGGCACTTTTAGCATCAAAGAATAGATAATTACTTTTCAAGGCACTTTTGACAGTTATTACTATCAGTTTTATATATTATTATGTGTATTAAATACATCAGTTTAGATATTTCATGCAGCTTAGTGTAAATAATATAAAAGGAATCATGCTCATTTAAACACACCACATTAATATGTCAGTGTAAATACATTATATTCTATACTAGCAGTAAAAGGCAGGTAATTTATAAATGAACTATCTAAATATCATTTAGAGTTAGAAAAATCATGACTGTAAGTATTTACACTGTAATAGAGAAAGATATGTTACCTTGCTTTCTTTATGGTTGTTTCCTTTAGTTATAAAATGTCCTGCTTATTTTGTATTTATATTGTTTCAAAGACTGACACGTGTAAAGCATGAATGCTTTCAAAGAACTTTTTTGCCTTACAGAGCAAATAGAAGACAATAATGTTTGTGTTTTTCATATGTCTTTTATCGTTTCTTCTTCTTCTTGTCAGCAGTGCTCCATTCATTTTTTCTAAGTGACGCTTAACCCCAAATTGGGAGAAATCCATTTATTCCACATTATCCAAGGTTTTATTAGCTGAAAGATAAGAAACTGTTGCTTGCAGAGTGTCAAAAGTTTTAGGACCTTCAGTAAAAATATTTTTATTCTTGCAGGGAACAGCAAGTGGACTTTAAGTTGTCTTTTTTTCAATTCCTTTATCAGAGGGAGACATTCTTTTCTTGCAGTTATAACTCCAGCAGAATAATCATTATCAAATCTGATTATGTTGTCTTTGTATTTAACTGGAGAAGTTGACCATGCTGTTTTTAAAATAAGTTCCTTGTCCTGTGATGAAAAAAACTTTAATTTTATTGATCTCGGGTGATTTTTTGATTTGATGGTTGATGAAGCAGCTCGTAAGGATCTGTGGACTCTTTCAATTCCATAAGAAAGAGCTTCAGGCAATTTTAAAACTTCTGGTAACCAGGTAGTAAGAAAAGTCACCATGTTATCTCCCTCTGTTTTCTCTGGTAGCCCATAGATGCGAAGGTTATTTCATCTGGACCTGTTCTCTAGATCCTCTATTTTATTTTGTAATGAAGCATTTTGTTGTGATAAAAAATGTAGCTGAAGATCTTGTTCTGACAGTCTGCCCTCAATATCATTTAAGGATCTCTCTATGTCAGCTATTTGAGACTTCTGTTGTGTCATTATTTCTTGTAGTTGCTGTATTTGTTTTGTAGATCTCTCCTCAAAAGTGTCCAGTTTGGTATTCATTTTGTCAATTTCACTGACAAGTCTTGTATAGCATTTAATAAAGACTGTATCTCCTTTTTCATTGTCTGGTCCTGTATGGTATGCTTAGAAAAGCTCATTTTCAGTAGATTCAGATACATTCCTTCTTGTTTTTGACAGGAAAAATAATGTTTAAAGCCAAATTTTTTGCACTGTAGACTTCTAGTGATATTAGTAGACGTAATTCAACAAAATAGGTTTGTCTACAATATCTAGTTTTTAAAAATTCCTGTCAGAAATATCTTTTGAGTGCAGAGCTGAGAAAAGATGCTGCCAACCAGTCTACATCCTAGCCACGCCCCCTGTAGATAGCTTATTGCGGTAGAGAAGGTGTGGATATAATGGGTGTTCATAGGAGGTTAGCAGGTAAGCTAAAGTTAGAGGTGGTAGAAGTGTAAGTATGAGTAACCTCTGTAAGAGGGCTGGGTGGGTAGCTTATACATCTGGAAGGGTAAGTTGTTAGGTTGCTGTTATAGGCTCAGAGGTATACTAGGTGTGGAAAGGAATAGGTGGAGGGTGTGGTGGGAGAGATAGGGAGTGGTAAGTGAAAGGAGGGAATTGGAGTTAAACGGCCAATGGTGAAGGGTTTGTGATTGGTGGAAGAGGGAAGGGGTGTGGCTAGATGGTAAAAGAGTAGGACCCCTGGGGGTGGGTGGGATATGGGGGTAGGGTAGGGGAGTGGAGTGAACCCGCAGGGCGAACGAAGCGGGTAGAGACAAGTGAAGGAGAAGCTAGAGAAGAAACTATCAGCAATGCTAGTAACTGAGGGAAAGTTAGGCAAGTCAGGAGTGGGAAAGATCAGAGATAAAACAGAAGTCTAAGAGAAAAAAACAGGTGGGTGTAGACAGTTGAAGTAAAGGGTAAGTGGGCAGATCTAGTATTGCAGGTAAGTATGTAAGGGAGCTAGCTGGTTTAGATCTAGGGAAGGAGTGATAGCTAGTAAAGGGGGTTATTATAAAGTAGAATAGGTTTGTTGGATACAGGGTAGATAGGAGGGGGGGTAAAGGCTGCTGGCTGTTCAGGCTCGTAGCATACTTTAAAACCTCTAAAGCAATAGTAGACGGTAGTCAGCTTTACAAGCAGGACTTAGACAACCACATACTTTCTTGCTTCCTTGAGAGAGGGTGCAGGGAAAATAAGGCTGTTAGATGAGACCACAGGTATTTCGATAGGGTCCTTTGTCACCAGGTAGGTAGGTTCTTAGAGACTATATCAGGAACAGCACAATGGGGAGCAGGGTACTTTAGGGAGAAAGAGAGACAAACATGGAGGAGAGAAAAAAGAGTTTGCACATAGCAGGTAGTTATGACAATTAAACAAACAAAAAAGCTTTACATGAAGACACATTTAATAAAGTAGTTTATATTCATGCCCTTATTTTTGAAAGAAGCTATTGGAATCACTTTTAAGCTAGTAGTACTGTGACATTATAAAGTAGTCTAAACTATCATTTAGAGGAACTCTGAATCAGGTTTGCTGAAATTGGGAGCAAGCAAAAACAAAAACATAAGCGTCTAATATCCAAATATAAACTATACCAGCAAAAATAAAAAATAACTGGAAAGCTACTCTATGCAGGGACAGTGAGTTTACAACAAAGGCTTAAAGGCTTTGTTATGTTCTGCACTGCTAACTCATTTTAGCTTATGTGCTGAATATAAGAAGCAATAGCTAAAGACCCATTTCTACCTTTAAAAAGTGCTAAATGACAAGACACCTTCAGCGTTTCCATTTATATGTTTGCAGTACCTGCCATTTGCACACATGTCACTGGTCAGAGAAGTCTTCAGCTTGGGGACTTTACTTATTTATTCTTGTAAGTAAAAAAGTATTTCTTAACTTAAAAGAATATATAAATTAGTACATTCCTACAGTGATCCTGTCTAATCTGTTGAAACTTATTTGGTGCCTTTGCATGACTTATTAGGACAGCAGCAAATAGAAAGCCAATGAATATCCAATACTGTAATGTCAATACTTACTGATGTGGGTTTCTAGTTTGAAAGGTAACAATAGGTTGTAATAATTGGAGGTATTGTTCTTTTCTATTTAATATGCTGGCAGGCAACCAGGTAAGTGGTGCAGGGCACGCTGTGCTGTGGATGAAAGCAATGTATTGTCTTTATTTGCTGAGTTTGAAGTCTAGCATTGAAGGCTACTGTAATGTGTACTCTCTGGCCACTTTTATGTGTGCAACAGATTTGAAATGTCCCTGACATGTCCCTTGTCTTTTGCCAAAATGTTTTGTCTGCAGCTTACTTGTTGTTTGTCCATTTTGCAGTCTGGCTTTGCAGGACCAGCATGCCTTTGTATGATGTAAGTTAAAATAATTTATCTCTGGCTGCTGTTTTTGTGAGATAACATTGAAACTGTCCCTGTGTTCACAGATTGTCCCCGACTCTGAGTCATATGTTTTTGGTTTGTGCCTCATGCAACTGCTGGTTTTCTGATAATTCAATGAGTATTGCAGTCACTTTACATAACAAGAATGCATTTGCATGGGGAATATTTACCATCTGGATACTGTTTGTGAAACCAAATTGCATCAATTCCTGACTTTGTCACGTATTTTGGTCTGTGTCTCATAACATTTTTGGTTTTCCGGCAAATCACTGAGGACTGCAGTCACTAAATATGTGCTTGTGTGTGTGCATGTGTGTGTGTGTGTGTGTGTGTGTGTGTGTGTGTGTGTGTGTGTGTAGGACTGGTCGTACATGAAAGCAACTTACCTGCTCACTGTTTGCTCAGTTTACAATCTACCTTTAGAAGACTACAGTGCATCTTTATGAAATACATTGGAATATCTATTCTTTGGGTATTGCTTTTGTGACATCAAGTTGAAACTCTCTGATTTCACAGCATGTCCCTGACTCATTTTGTTCTGTTCCTCCCAAAATCTGTGGTTTTCTGGCAATTAAATGGGAACTGTAATACTTAAATAATGACTAACATTTAGGTTTCAGACTTTATACCTTCAGAAAATAAATGCCTATTTAAAAACTATTATTCTAGCAACTTTATAAGTATTTAAGAGCAATATGTAAAATTTGCCCCTGATTTTGTGAGTCTGTTCCTCATTATTAGCATTGTCAGTGGTGCAACAGGTAGTAGACTTGCCTTTGGTGCATAAGGCTGTGGGTTCTGTTTCCACACCAGGTAGATTGATAACTGACACTGCAGTGCAGCATAAAGGGGATGCTGCACTCTTGAGTGTACCATTCTTTGGATGAGACATTAAACCTAGGAGCCATCTTCTTCAGTTGGTGGTAGTTCAGGTGGACGTAAAAGATCCCATGGCACCTATAGAAAAAAGTAGTGAAAGTTCCCTGATGTCCTGACCAAATTTCCCATAGTAATATAATTTACCACCTTAGGTCTCAATTGAAAAGAGCCTACTAGCTAGTGAGACTAACCTAGTCAACAAAGACTAAATAAATAAATATTGTTTTGGCTTTGTCTCTAATTCTTGCTTTAAGACGTTGTGGATGTTATTTTATTCTATCACAGACAGATGAGGTGTATGCAACATAGCAGGCATAACTGCTGGGTGGTGTCTGTTTGTGGATGAAAGTAACGTACAGTCTTCTCATCTGCATAGTTCATCATCTGACTTCACAGGACTAATGTGCATTTGTGTGAATAACCTGGAACACTTGGGAGCCGGATACTGTTTATATAAAACAAAGCTGAAATTACAAAGCTCTCAACTGTCCCTGAGTTTGCTGAATGCCCCTGATTTTAGCTTCTTATTTTGTGTTTGTTCTTCATAAAATGTATTTTTTCTGGCAAATCACTGAAGATTGCAGTCACAAAATAATAATGAACATTTGAGTTTCAGACTTCACATTCTTCAGAAAATGCATGCTAATATAAACACTTTTATTCTAGCAACTTTCCAAATATATAACAGTGCTATTTACAATTTGTCCCTGATTCTGGGCCTTTATCGTTATTCTTTTGGGCTTTGTCCTTATTCATGCTCTAAGAGTTTGAGCGGTATTATTTTGATGAGGTGGACACATGAAAGTATAACTGCTGGGTGGGTGTGGGGGTTGTGTGTGTGGGTGTGTGTGAAAAACTGAAAGGCTGCCAGTCCAGCCAGACAGAATCTTGTAAATAATTATATGTGATTTGTAAATATTAAAATAATCCACACGCTGTGTTACAAATGTAAGAAAACTAAATGTAAGAAAAACTGTGTTATATGTTCTGAACTTCAAAAATGTAACCACAGTGCACTCTGCTAGAAGAAAGCTGATAAAGTAAAGCATTTTATGACTGTTTGATCTCAAAGCTTGGAAACAGAATGTCTGGATTAAGGAATTCTCTCTATTGTCTTAGTACAAGGGTTAATTGCTAGATTTTACATGTATAATGTCTTTTTATGGCTGTGTCTTTTTATGGCAGGTGCACATTAGAAAAAGACATGTAAATGTGGAGTTTCTGTTAGCCTGGGAAGCTAAATCAGAACTGTTAAGAATGATGTAATCTAAAATGAGTCAGCAGTAATGTAGTATCAATTTAAGACTTTCTCAGAGAGAGAGAGAAGAGAGCATTTTGCATTTTTCTTCAGAACTGACAACATCACCAGTATTCTGCCTTTGCTCTATATGTAAGTAGAATTTAGAACAGTATTGCTCTTAGGGTTAGATAGGAATTTAGTCAGATTTAGTCTAGCTGTTTTCTATATTTATGTCAGACTATCCAACAAAACTGTTTTAAAGGATTTTCCTGGGATTTCTGAACTCTTGACTAGCACTGTGTTGAACTGAGGAGATTTGTCTTGTGTTGTATTATTTATTATAGCAATAACCCACGCCTGGGTGTGGGTAATGCTGGATTTACCCACGGTTGGCGTGGTTTGGTCCCGAGGGCGAGGACCAAACAAAGACAACCATGGGTAAATCCAGCATTACCCCCAGGCGTGGTTATTATATTAATGACATTATTTAAGAAAAGAAATAATTACTTTTCTTAAATAATGGCATTGTATAATGCCTCTTTGCTGCCCTTCCGCAGCTGTCTGGTGTTCCACGGCAGTTCTGATGTACTGCGCTTGCGTACGCAGTAGATCAGAGCTGTGGGCAAAAGCAACGGGGAGCGCAAGATCTCCGTTGCTTTTTAATCTCGCTATGTTAAATGGGTTTAACATAGCGAGACAGCTTTAAAATAAGCAACGGAGATCTCCATTGCTTATTTTAAAGCTGTCTCACTATGTTAAACCCATTTAACATAGCAAGACAGGTTAAAAAAAAAAGCAACGGAGATCGCAAGATCTCCGTTGCTTTACATTGTGTCGCTATGTTAAAGGAGTTTAACATAGCGAGACTTTAAAAGCAACGGAGATCTGCGTTGCTTTTAAACCTGTGTCGCTATGTTAAACTCTTTTAACATAGCGAGATATTTTATACTAACAGAAAAGTCCGGCGACGGACCTTTTCCGTTAGTATATTGAGGATTTACAACGGCACGCTGGTTGGGCTGGCCAATCAGCTTGCACGTTTTTTAGGAGGCATTGTATAATATAAAATATTTTTAAACCTTTCAACTGTGGCTGTTTTTGTGTAGAGATAATTTAAGCTCTAGAGTATGTTGCATGTATATAGTGAAACTGCACTAAGCCACTCCAATAAGCATTAAAGGTTCTGGTCACACTTACTATTTGGATAATAATATTGCACAGTAACATTGGGCATCCTTTGGGAAGGGCCTTAGAGTAGCTGATAAGTAGGGGTCCTGGTGGCAGTGATTTCTACCGTATAGTCTGGAGAGAAGGAGGCATAGCTGGAGAACCTGTGCCAGCCTTCCCCAGGAGTGTCTGTGTATTTGTATATAACTCATATCTCAAAGTGTGTGTGAGTGTCAGCTACTTGGGCAGGGACATGAAGCACTGGTTGGACAGAGAGAGTGCTAGGACAACTTGGCTTGGGACCCTGGCTAAGGACTCCACTCTATAGCTGTGCCAGTGGGGAGTCTTACTGGGAATGTGCAGAGAAAGGGAGAAACCAGCCTCAGACTGACTGTGATTTCTGTGTGCTCTTAAGGGAAATTGTACTTTACTGTGTGTGTACTTGTTATCCTTCCCAATATGCATGCCCCTCACTGGTGCTAGTGGTGAGGATTGAGGCTCCTTGATTACTGGGCCAGTGCATGGGCATCACATATTAATTGTTTGGCAGTGGTGGGATATCCACATCAAATATTAATTGTTTGATAGTGGTGAGTTAGCCTCAATACATACTAATTAGCGTGTAGTGGTGTGGATAGAGAATTCCTGTAGCTCGTGTACAGTAGTCACTGAAGGTGTTTTTGTATTCTAAATCAGCCACAAAGTGAATATTCAGAGTTCAGATTACAATTGTTTTATTTCTTTTGTTAGATTAGTTAGTCAGGGAGAGCAGGCATGCATGTCAGCAGAGGACTATGGCAAGCTGACAAGGTGCCTGTTGGCTGAGATATGCTAGGCTAAGGGACTGGTGCATGGAAACCTGACTAAGGCAGGCATGATTGCAGCTTTGGTCACAGCTGCATCAGAAAACAACAATCAGGAGGACGATCAGACTGGCCGTGGAGATGTACAACACTCAGAGAATGGATAGCTCTACCTTTCTGCAGAAGACTTAAAAATCCATCTGGAGCTAAAGAGACTTGAGTTGGAGGCCAGCCTTTTGGAAATGGAAGCTGTGGAGAATGAGAGGCAGAGGCAGCATGAAAAGGAGATGCTGACTCTTCGCCAGAGTCATGGAGGTAATGGGGAAGGGAGTAATTGGACGCCAGAAGTACAAAAGGTCAGTAAATTTCTTCCACAGTTTGCACAGGGGGATAATTTTGGTAGTTTCATTCATATGTTTTTGAGGGTATGTAAACAGTATGATGTTGACCAAAGGCTCTGGGTATGGTTCCTGACCCCCTTACTTCATGGTAAAGCTGTAAATGTACGTTCCAAATTATTTGATGTTGACTGTTTAATTATAATGCTGTAAAGAATTGTTTGTTAGAATTGTTTAAGCTAACACCTGAAAAAAGTTTCATGAACACAGACGCAAGGCAGATGAAAGTGTGAGTGAATATGTTGCTGAACCAAGCACTTATTTTCATAGGTGGGTGAGTGGATGTCAGGTCACCACATTTGAAGAGCTGGTAGACCTTTTGGTGAGGGAACAAGTCCTTAGAACTTTGCCTGAGGACATGAGGATCTGGTTAGCTGATAGACAATGTGCTACTTCAGATGAGTTGGGGAAGAAGGGAGACCTATACCTAGCAAGTAGGGCATCACTGCACAGGAAAAGGACACCCAGTGCTGCTCATGGGTCTAAAGAAGCCCATGGCAGGCAGCCCAGACTGCCACAACAGAATATGCCAGTAACAGGAGAAGCCACTAGTCCAGGTACACGTCCAGGACCTAGGGTTAAATGTTTTGAATGCAACTAGTGGGGCCATGTGGCATATAGATGTCCATGGAAGCAAGGTGGGGAACAAAAGGTAAGAAAGCCAGTAAGTGGGAAAGATAAAATGCCAATAATAGGTTGTCTTGAGGAAACAAGAGGTACCACACTACCACAAGGGGTTATATCCTATCGTAGTGAATGGCAAAGAGGCCACTGCTAAGAGAGACACAGCCTCTGACATAACCATTGTGAAGCCTGCAATGGTTACAGAGGAGCACTACTTGCCTGGGCAGTCTACTCCAGTCAGACCTTTAGGAGGGACCCCATTCCAAATACCTTTGACTAGGGTTCACCTTGACTGGGAAGGTGGAAAAAGAAGCCAGCAAGTAGGTGTGTTTGAGGATATCCCTGCAGATGTCCTGATAAGGAATGATTCTGATAAGACAGTACCATGTGTTTGTGCATTTACATGCAGTCAGGCTTGGAGACAAGCATGTGGGTCTGATAGCCTGGGGGAGACCCAGACAGGCCACACACTTGCAGCCAGGACTGGTGAAGTGGTTACTTCAGGGAGGGAGATACCCTGTAGCAGTGAGACTGAAGGTAAGCCACAGCTGCTTGTGGGTACTGATAGACCCTTGGACAAAGTGACTGCAAAGGCAGAGGTGAGTAGTAGTACCCAGGCTGACAGTGAGGAATCACTGTCACAGAATGCCAGACTTACTGAGAAATGGGAGCTGGGAAGGGTTACAAAGAGAGAGTTAAGTCAGGCTCAGCTCTTAAACCCTACATTAAAAGGCCTGAGGCAGGTAGCTAGTGAGGCACCTGATTCTCAAGGGAAGGGGGTATCTGTATACTGGGACAAAGGGTTACTGTATAGAGAATGGACCCCTGAGGGAGGGCTAGAAGGTAAAAGAATAAAGCAGTTGGTAGTCCCTAGTGCCTACCATTTGGTGCTTCTAGTCATAGCCCATGATATTCCCTTTGCAGGTCATATGGGCATAAAATGTACAAAGAGACATATTATGCAGAACTTCTATTGGCCTAGAATTTCCAGAGTTGTGACAGAGTATTGCAGGACCTGTGAGCAGTGCCAAAAGGTAGGCAATGCCGGAGACAAGGTGAGAGCTCGTTTGATGCCTTTGCCTGTGATTGATGAGCCATTTCAGGGGGTAGCTATGGATAATGTGGGGCCTCTGAGTACCCCAAGTTCCCCAGAGAAAAAGTATATCCTAGTGGTAGTAGATTATGCTACAATATACCCTGAGGCAGTGGCTTTGTCCTCCATTGAGGCAGAAAAAGTGGCAAATGTTTTGTTGGAGGTTTTCATCAGGGTTGGTTCCCAAAAGAAATACTGACTGACAGAGTTACCAATTTCATATCAGACCTGCTGGCTTGTCTGTGGAAGTACTGTGGGGTGAAGCATCTAAAGACCCCCCCTACCATCCCCAGATGAATTATCTTGTTGAGAGGTTAAACTCTACACTCAAGTCCATGCTACAGGCATTTGCAGACCAGTTTGAGAGGGAGTGGGACAAATATTTGCCCCATCTGTTATTTCCTTACAGAGAGGTTCCCCAGGAATCCACAGGGTTTTCAGCCTTTGAGTTCTTATGGAGGCATAGGGTGAGAGGACCTCTAGACTTAATTCATGATGAGTGGGAAGGTGAGTGTGAATCTCACAAGGAGACTGTTGTGGCATATGTCCTAAACCTCAGGAACAAGCCCCTGGGAACTCATGGGCATGGCACAGGAGAACCTGGCAGAAGCCCAACAGCAGAAAAAGGTCTGGTATGTATGCTGTAGAGCAGCAGGTAATGGTTCTCATTTCTGTCAGATGCAACAAGCTGCAAGCAGCTTGGCAGGGTCCCTACAAGGTGGTAAGAAAGGTTAGTGATGTTAACTACAAGGTGGAACTGCTAGGCAGGAGTACAAATTGTACCATGTTAACATGATGAAACCTTACCATGATAGGGAGGCCCTTGTGCTGAGTATTTGCAGTGGATTGCAGGAAGAGTCTGAGGGAGATCTGGTGGCTGATCTCCTCAGTGAGGCTCAGACTGACAACTCAGTGGAAGGGTTAGCAATGTCCCAGCAGCTATCTCCTACCCAGGTTCGAGAAATTTGAGCAGTGTTACAGGAGTTTAAGGACATGTTCACTGGGAAACCATGGTGCACCCACCTGGTACAGCACCAGGTGGATACAGGACCCCAAAGACCTATTAGGCATACCCCTTATAGGGTGCCTGACAGAGTCAAACAGACTCTGAGGGAGGTGATACAGGAGATGTTGGAACTATGGGTAATTCGAAAGTCCAACAGTCCCTGGGCCTCCCCACTAGTGCTGGTGCCAAGGAAGGATGGCAGCACTAGGTTCTTTGTGGACTACAGGAAATTAGTCACACAAAATCAGATGCTTACCCCATGCCTAGGACAGATGAACCCTAGAGCAGCTGGGTGGGACTAAGTATCTTACCACTATTGATCTTACCAAGGATTACTGGCAGGTGCCCTTGACTTCCAGTGCTAGAGAGAGATCAGCTTTTGTGACTCCTTTTGGCTTGTATGAGTTCACAAAGATGCCCTTTGGGATGCAGAATGCCCCCATGACTTTCCAGAGGCTGGTAGATCATATCCTAGCAGGAGCAGCAGGGTTTACCCTTGCTTACCTAGATGATATTGCCATCTACAGTCATTCCTGGCAAGAAAACCTTCAACATGTCAGGGAGGTGTTGGGCAGACTACAGAGGGCAGGGTTGACTATTAATCCCAGAAAATGTCAGGTGGGTAAGGCAGAGGTGTGCTACCTGGGACATAGAGTGGGGAGTGGTAAGATCAGGCCAGAACCTGCCAAAGTGGAAGCCATTCAGGCATGGCCTGCACCTGTTACCAAAAAGCAGGTGAGGGCATTCTTAGGGACAGCAGGATATTACAGAAAGTTCATCTCCAGCTATAGTATCATAGCTGCTCCCCTCACAGATCTGACAAGGAAAAACAGGCCAGATAAGGTAGTGTGGATCACAGTATGTGAGCAGGCATTCCAGAAGCTTAAAGAAGCTTTGGGAGGACCCCTCTGTGTTAACCAGTCCAGATTATAGCAAATAATTTGTTGTGCAGGTGGATGCTTCAAACCATGGGGTGGGGGCTGTACTTAGCCAGATTTCTTCAGAGGGAGAAGAACACCCAGTGGTTTATCTCAGTCATAGGCTCCAACCCAGGGTGGAATGCTATGCAGCTGTAGAAAAGGAGTGTCTAGCCATAGTGTGGGCACTGCAGAAACTTCAGCCTTATCTGTATGGAAGGAAATTCACTGTAGTTACAGATCACAATCCCCTAACATGGTTACATCAAACCAGCCAGCAAAATGCTAAGTTCCTAAGATGGAACCTAGGGTTGCAAGCATATGATATGTCAGTGCAGCATAGCAGTAGGATTAGCCATGCCAATGCAGATGGGTTCTCAAGACAGGGAATGGGGTAAGGTATGCTCAGACAGACCTAACCTCTCAAGCAACGTTTCTCAAGGGTCACTTGAAAAACTAGCTTGAGTTCTCAGGGAGGGGAGAAATATGAAAAACTGAAAGCCTGCCAGCCCAGCCAGATAGAATCTCTTAAATAATTATATGTGATTTGTAAATATTAAAATAATCCACAGGCTGTGTTACAAATGTAAGAAAACTAAAAGTTAGAAAAACTGTGTTATATGTTCTGAACTTCAAAAATGTAACCAAAGTGCACTCTGCTAGAAGAAAGCTGATAAAGTAAACCATTTTATGACTGTTTGATCTCAATGCTTGGAGACATAATGTCTGGATGAAGAAATTCTTTCTATTGTCTTAGGACAAGAGTTAATTGCTATATTTTACATATATAATGTCTTTTATGGCTGTAGCTTCCAGCAGGTGCACATTACAAAAATAAATGTAAATTCTGAGTTTCTGTTAGCCTGGGAAGCTAAATCAGAACTGTTAAGAATGATGTAATCTAAAATGAGTCAGCAATGATGTATTATCAATTTAAGACTTTCTCAGAGAGAAAGAAAGATAGAAGAGAGCATTTTGCATTTGTTTTCAGAACTGACATCACCACCACTCTGCCTTTGCTCTATATGTAAGTAGAATTTAGAACAGTATTGCTCTTAGAGTTAGATAGGAATTTAATCAGATTTAATCTAGCTGTTTTATATATGTATGTCAGATTATCCAACAATATTATTTTAAAGCATTTCCCTGTGATTTCTGAACTCTTGACTAGCACTGTGTTGAATTGAGGAGATTTGTCTTGTGTTTTTATTATTTATTATTAAATATTTTTAAACCATTCAACTGTGGCTGTTTTGTGTAGAGATGCTTATTCTAGATATCTATAGTAATTTTATTGTATAATGCATACTTGTACTGTATTTCGTAGCTATTGGCTCACTGCTGTTTTTCTGCTGTTATAAACATTTCTGTAGTGTTTGCTGCCTAAAATAGTTTAGGTCATAGCTGTAATATTGTCCATATTCTTGATTGTGTTTGTGATAAACATCTCTGTAGTGTGTTCTGCCTAAAATATTAAGGTAGTAGCTGTAATATTCTCCATATTCCTGATTTTGTTTGTGGGCCTAGTTGTTTGTTAGAGGCTATTTTCTGAGCTCATTGTCCAGGCCATCTTAGTTAGCAAAGACCATCCCCCACTTCAGTGATAGTTTAGTGTTTATGGTCATTGTCTAGTTGGGTTGACAGGTCTACGGCTTGGAGAAAGCACCTCATTGATTCTTTTGAGCTTTTTTTAAAGTTGTTTCAGGTTTCAACTTTCTGTTACTTAAGAATTTAACTTGAGTGTTTCAGCCATTGCACACAGAGCTATCTGAGGAGGAGGATCACATGATCTGTGATATATAGCAATAAGTGGCCTGTTTTTTTTTTTTTTTTTTGCTTATTTTTAGTAGTTATTGCTTATTTTAGATATTTATAGTAATTTTATTGTATACTGCATACTTGTACTGTATTTTATAGCTGTAGTGTTTTCTGCCTAAAATGGCTTTTCACCCTCCCTCCCTATTGGCATCTTGTCTTTATAACTGTTGGCCTTGCAGCTGCCCACCCCTACTCTAAATTTGATCTTGGACACTCCTCCCAGTCTAGTGTCATTAGCTCATTTTATCTAATACAGACAGAACATCTGAGAAGGCCAACCCACTTAGTTTCTTTCCTTCTGTTCCTCCTTTCTCCCTTTCTTAAAAAAAAAAAAATTGCCTGAATCTCCTTGTGTTCTGACTGTGCTTCTCAAACATTTTGGAAATATAGAGTATATTTTAGTGCATTTATTAAAACTGTATTTGCCTTAATATTGCTACAACTCAAGTGTCTAGGTTGCACTGCATTTGAATTGTTTTAGTGTTATTTTAGCTACTTTTCTGTATATATAGTATTTTCTTTATATGTAGACTAGCTACTTATTCTACTGTATTACTGCCTGTTAAACCGTTTTTCAGTTGTGCACTTGCCTTGGTTCATTTAAAAATTTTAAATTGCTAATTTTGTAGAGTTTTAATTGCATTTACTGTTTAGGGCTACACACTCAAGTGTGTTAGCCTTTTCTGTGTTGTTTACTGTATTATTGTATTGTTTAGCCTGTTTTAACCAAAAAACAAAAAAATACTATCTTGTTTGCTCGTTTCCTGCCTTTCCTAGCTAGTATAGTCCAGATCCCAGGCTTTGCTGGTTTCAGGATTTTATTTTCTTTGTTCAGAGCTATCAAGACCTAGATGTGGTAGAGGAAAGTCCTACTGCTTACCAGTTGGAGTGGTGGGCATTGTACTGCCTATCAAACACTAGAGGAGTGGTTTCCAGCTCTGAAATTGTAATTGTATTAGCCATTTTGGGCTGATTTCTATCCCTTTCAGCTTTCTGGCATAAAACACATGTGTTTGCACATTTTTCGCATTGTGCAGCACCACAGGGCTACGGTTAAACTATTCCAGGTGCCAGAAAGTCTGTTCTTCAAATTTTCCCTTAGAACTAGATGGTTTCTCAATAGTAGCACTAAAATCTAAACCCTCATGACTAGCAATTGCTCTAGAACCTGCTGGAAAGCACTAGAAAGCCTTAAATTGATACAAGCACTCAACTCTCCTTGTTAATAAGGAGAAATTAATCATAGGCACTAAACAGCCTATAATTGCAAAGTACCTTGCAAAGGTAAGGGAAAACAACTACTGTACTTTACAAAAAAATCACCTAAACAGTCATGTCCAAGGGTCAGCTTCCGGTGATTTCTCCTGTCCACCTGGTGAATCTGGGCATACTGGGGCAATGCAGCAACTGCCTCATGTACACAGACCACCCTCTCCTCCTATCACCCAACACTACAACCTGCGAGAGATGAACTTACATAGCCAAACTGGAAGCAAAACTCTTTCCAGCCAAGATTGTGCTAGACTGTCAAGAGGAGAAGGTTAACACCTGCACTACACCTCAAGCAACACATAGCCCTTCAAAACCCATACCATCAACACCCACACATAGCAACACTAAACCCACATATGTGGAGGCCCTTAACATTAACCTGCCCAAGCAACAAGGACCTCCGAAGCTGAAACGCAAACAAACACCAGCCACAACCAAAGTGACACATAGCTCACAACACCAGTGTGCCACCCAACAACAGTCCCTAAGGCGAGACAATGTACCCAATGCTTTAGTCATAGTTGACTCTATAGTCAGGCACACTGATGTCCCACTCACCAGGCTGAACAAGGAGAAAATTACACTCAGCTGCCTGTCGGGTGCCAGAATCCACCACATAACACATGCACTCAAGTCACTCCACAAGTACAAATACGACTCTGCCATTGTCTATGTTGGAGTGAATGACTTGAGATGTACCTCCCTGGACTACATGAGAAGAGACATGGAAGAGCTCTTGGATCATGTGGCCCAGGCAGGTATGACCCTAGCCCTGTGTAGCATCCTGCCTTCGCCCAGAATGATACTGATAGAGATTGTATAAATTAATATGCTTTCCCCATAATGATACTGTGTGTGCAGTAAAACAAAATATGTCTTGCTTTGCAAGAACAGTTAAGTGACCTTTTATTAAAAAGATTTCTTGTAAATGTTCGGCTTAGATATTAATAACATATAGCTGTGGGCTTATTATAAATAGCATCCTGTTATAAAAAAAGAAAGTTGACTTTCTGTGAGCTTTCAGATGCAGAAATAAATTAAATAAAATACAGACACTTCAAGTGACACAAAGATGAGATGGAGAGACTTTTTGTGAAGTCTTCAAATACACCAGGGAAAAAAATGACCAAAGAAGGACATAAAATAATATTTCTCATTTCAACAGAAACTGTCCAGACTAGAAATAACCATGGACTTTTTTATGACTCAAACAGAAACCAGAAGAACAAGTCACAAGGACATTAAAAATAACATTGGTTGACATTTAAAAAAGTATATAAACTGGGCAGTATGTTTCACTCTTTAGTGACGTCTATGACTAAGTGTGCATTAGACTGTAGTTATATGTGTCTAGCCGTGTTATAATAGAATTGAAATAACTCTGACAGTGTTAACTGTTTGACAAGAATTTGTACTAATACAAATAAATAATAATGGACACAGTAGTACGGTGTCAGGCTAGCTCTCTGATAATAATATTTTACAATGGCGAGTCTATGATCAAATACCTGATTTTAATATATTTTTGGACATGCAAATTTTGTTTGCAAAGGCACGTAACAAGTCAAATTGTTGGGTTTTTAGCCACATTCCTTACAGAGGGAAAATGCCATTACATGCAGTCCTTGTAGAGGTTACACATACAGGTTTTATGTTTAAAGAATCTTATAAAAATAGAGTTGTAAAACAATCAGCCATAAAACATTTGCAGTTGATGAAAATAGAAAAAGGGATACTAAAAAAAGGGACAGTCAGGCTTGTTACTTTACACCAACTCTGGTCATGTGAAAAAGCTTGAGTATAAAATAAAAACAGCATGGGAGTTAACACATGATACGTCTTTTAAGGAAGAGATGAAAGAGGAGAAATTCTATTACACAGAGTATGCAGTTCCAATAATGAGAATTACTCACACATTACCAGAGGACATGGTAAAAAATCACCAGAAAAATAGGGAGGTTCATGATAAAAAACAGGGAAAGATTTAAACAGCTAGACATAGGAAATGGTGTTATTTCAGGAGCTGAATTTTTTTACTGGTATGGTGCCACTAAGGCAATATGAAAAGTTACAAAATTGATAGAAAATACAACTTATGGAGCTTTCTTGGATAAAACAGAGGAGATGTGTTAAAAAGTGTGTTATAAAGCTGTCAAACAAGTAACTGTTGTTAACAATGAAGAAAGGCTATTAAGTACAAAGAATCACATTTTCCTGTAAATTGCTTTTTTTGCATTTTTTCTTTGATAATTAAAAAAGGGGGAATTGATAGATATTGTAAATATTCTTTTCCCAAAGCAATAATGAAATTAAATGTATGCTGCAATGCAAAATAAATATGCTTGTTTCTAATACAAGGTTTTGCCTTGTAAAGCAAAGGTTAACTTGACAAGATTTTAAAATAAATGCTTCTGTGTAACTGCAAGGCTGACAACTTGCTAAAGCAAGCATGAAAGCAGTTAAGAATAGATAAGTAATAATGGCTATGTGTCTGAAACCTGTGAAAATAAAACATGCTTATTTAGTTTAACTACTGGCTAAGTGGATTGTTCTCAGGATGGTGGGGTACTATAATTTCTGCATTAATTGCTCTTCTCGTCATTATCTGCTTAATTACAACAGTTTGCATGTGTGTTAAGATTTTTGTTAATAAAAGTATTAATCAAGTAACAGTCGTTAGTAATGTAACACTCTATAAAGAGATAGCCTTGAATGCAAGGGATCCTTATGTTGCAACAGACCAAGGGATTCAAAGTACTGAACATCGTATTGTGTTGTAAATTGTCTTACAATTTTCTTGGTTTTAATTAAAAAGGGGGAATTGATAGAGATTGTATAAATTAAAATGCTTTCTCCAAAATTATACTGTGCATGCAGTAAAAGAAAATATGGCTTGCTTTGCAAAAACAGTTGTGACCTTTTATTAAAAAGATTTCTTGTAAATGTTCATCTTAGATATTAATAACATATAGCGGACGGTTTACTGTAAATGGCATCCTGTTATAAAAAAAGGAAGTTGACTTTCTGTGAGCTTTCAGATGTAGAAATAAATGAAATAAAATACAGACACTTCAGGTGATGCAAAGATGACGTGGAGAGACTTTTTGTGAAGTCTTCAAATACAGCAAGGAAAAAAATAACCAAAGAAGGACATAAAATAATATTTGTCATTTCAACAGAAACTATCCAGGCTAGAAATAACCATGGACTTTTTCATGATTCAAACAGAAACCAGAAGAACAAGTCACAAGGACATTAAAAATAACATTGGTTGACATTTAAAAATGTATATAAACTGGACAGTATGTTTCACTCTTTAGTGACGTCTATGACTAAGTGTGCATTAGTCTGTTGTTATATGTGTCTAGCCGTGTTAGAATTGAAATAACTCTCACAGTATTAACTGTTTGGCAAGGATTTGTACTAATACAAATAAATAATAACGGATACAGTAGTATGGTGTCAGTCTGGTCAGCTGCTAATAATATTTTACAGATACCACAGTTTAAGGACAAAATGATTGACTTCAACAATTGGCTAAGATTCTGGTGTCATTCAAAGGGGATCCAGTATCTGCCTGGGACAACATGATCGACAAACCACAATGCTTTGCCAGAGATGGTCTGCACCTGTCACCCCTGGGATTCAGGTTACTGGCTAAAGCTCTTGCCACCCCTATAGTGCCTTTTTTTAGTCAGGTTCAAAGGACAAAACCACCACCATAACAGATACCAGCATGAAAAATCTGAAGGTAATACTACTCAATGCTAGAAGTCTAAACCTCAAAATGCACTCTCTCGAGGCACTCCTAAAAATGGAGAACATTGATATCTATGCAGTAACTGTGACCTGGTTCAAGGCTCCAGAGAGTACCCCTGCAATACCAGGCTACAACTCTTACCACACTTTTCGCCCACCAAACCAAGACCGAAACACTAAAGTTGGAGGAGTTTCCATATTCACCAAAGGTATTCAATCCTCCAGGCTAGTTGCCCAACACAATGCATCTAAAATTATCCAGGTGCAACTAACACTAGGTAAGACTGCAATCCAAATTGTTGCTTGCTACAGATCCCCCACCATGCCCCACGATTCTCACTACACCTTTCTAAACATACTGAAAAATATTAAGATACAACCAAACACCCTAATACTGGGTAATTTCAACTACCCTGCCATTAACTGGGAAAACTACTCGGGTACCAATACCTTTTCCCGACGGTTCTTGGAATTCATAAATTCCAATGCCCTGGATCAACTAATCCATTGTCCCACCAGGGGCTCCAATATCCTAGACCTGGTCATTACCAACATGGGGGGTAGATGCTCCACACCAATGGTCACCCCCTCATTGGTCAGGTCTGACCATAAGCTAATCATCCTTGACATCCACATCCCACCCCACCCCCCAGTAAGGAAACCTCCGTAAAAAACATCTCCAAAGTTAACTTCATGCTACTCAAGTCAGAAGTGACAAACATCATGACACCCATGCAGACAGGAGCTGAAAGTTCAACTGCTGAATCTGTACTGTACGAGCACATCCACTCGCGCATGAATCATGCCATCCAAAATAGAACACTCTCCTCCAAAAAAAGGAAGCCAATCTGGTGGTCCCTGCCATAAACAAACTATACAACAGAAGGAAGAAACTGTTACAGAAAAGAGGAAAATCTCAGGATGCAAAAAACTCCCTTACCAGCCTCAGTAAGAAGCTGAGATCCCTCATAAAATCCTCCAAAGCTAGTTACAAAAATAAAATTGCCAAAGATTTCAAAGACAACCACAGGGCATTCTATAGTTATGTCAAGAATCTAAATGGCAATGCTCAGATCTGCTCTGAGCTACAACAGAATGGCATTAAATATACTGATCCCAAGGATATTGCCAGTATCCTGGTAGATCGATTTAGTGCCAACTTCACCCCCCTCTCACCCCCTAAAGAGCCCATCTCAATAACAAAAGATTGCCAAATTCCAGTAATCACGGCCACACAGGAAGAAAACGCACTCTCCAAAGCTAAGAATACAGCATCCATGGGATCAGATGACATCCCAAGCTGTGTACTATATGAGCTACAAAATGAACTGGCACCTCACCTAAGTGTCATGTTTAATCATAGCCTCACCTCAGGCTTCGTGCCCACTGAGTGACGCACAGCAACAGTTATCCCACTCCACAAAGGGGGATCCACCCTGGATCCTGGGAACTACCGTCCCATCAGTCTGACGAGCCTGATCTGCAAGGGCATGGAACTTATAAACAAAGACACTGGCAACCTTCAAACACTGGACCCCACCCAGTTTGGGTTCGTGAAGGGACAATCTTGTCTCCTGAACCTGATTGACTTCTTCAAATCAGTCTTCAGAGTTGTGGATGAGGGTAAGGTGGTCCACACAGCCTATCTGGACCTTGCCAAGGCCTTTGACACCATCCCCCACTCTGGAATCATAGATAAACTTACTAAGCTGGGCATAAATCCCTATGACACTCGATGGGTTGCCATCTGGCTTACTGACAGAACCAGACTGTAAAAGTAGCCAAATCCAAATCCAGCTCCAGAGAAGTGACAAGTGGTGTACCTCAGGGTTCAGTCCTGGGACAGCTCTTGTTTGGCATCTACTTATTTGAAGTACAGGCCAACACTAAGGGACTCTGGCTAACAAAGTTCGCAGATAACATCAAACTGGGAGCCATTACTGAATCCCCAAATGATGTGGATATTCTACAAAAGGGCCTTACAGAAACAGATGCTTGGTGCCAGAGCCATGGGCTCAAGCTTAATGCCAAGAAATGTATAGTTATCCCCTTTGGGAAATCCATGTACCCATGAATTACCACATAGGTGGCAGTACACTAAATTACCACATAGGTGGCAGTACACTAAACACCGAAAGTGTGATGAGAGACTTAGGGACACAGGTGGACAGTGGTCTCACATTCGATAACCACATCACCTCAACAGTCAGGAAATCATTTTATGTGGCACATCTCATCACTAAGGGCTTTTCATCCAGAAAAAAAGGAGGTCATTGTCCCACTGTACTCATTCCTCATTAAACCCATTATAGAGTACAATGCCCCATTTGGTATGTACCTCACAAGACATCTTCAACAGCTGGAAAGGCTGCAGAAATACCTCACTCATTACATTTGAGTGACATCTCCAGTTGTTTCTGCAGTTACTTCCTACTGTTCTTCTAGGCATCAAATATTACTTGTTCATACTTGCATTAATAATTCCAAAACCATGCTACATACAAGGTATCAGAATATTTTATCTTGAAGCATACATGATGGAAAACACAATTGTACTGATATTTGACCTCTGTCATTGAGCATTTATTAGAATTGTAAGGTGATAACTTCATTTTTCAAGGCTCAGGCCACACCCACTAAGAGTTAATGGTACACGCTCAAAAGACTTGTACTGACGGGAATGAGTTAACATACAAGGCCATGTCAAACCCTGAGCTGTTGGACATGCTCCACATAAAGAAATCCCAATCCCTCAGAGCCACATGCTCCAGGGATCTAAACCTTGTCATCACAATGAACAAAACATGCTGGAGGGATAGGTTCCTGACCCAGAGACTCCCCATACTCTGGAATAGACTGCTCATACATGTCAAACAGAGCGCCTCGTTGGCCCTCTTCAAAAGAAACCTTGACAATTGGATGGGAGATAGGAAATTTACCCCCAGGGATCACGTCAGTCACCCTGCTAGACAGGGGTCCAGGAAAGTAAATATTGTGGGATGAAATATCCAGGGAATTGTTATGGCTAGGCTTGTATAGGCCCTAGGACCAATAGCCTAGTACCAACCTATGAACCTATAAGCTCTAGAGTACATTGCATACATATAGTGATACTGTACTAAGCCACTTCAATAAGCCTTAAAAGTTCTGGTCACACATTATTTGGATAATAATACTGCACAGAAAAATTGGACACCCTTTGGGAAAGGCCTTATTGTTGCTGATAAGTAGGGGCCCTGATGGCAGTGATTTCTACCTTATAGTCTGGAGAGAAGGGGGTATAGCTGGAGAACATGCGCCAGCCTTCCCCAGGAGTGTCTGTGTGTTTCTATATAACTCATATCTCAAAGTGTGTGTGTGTGTCAGCTACTTGGGTAGGGACATGAAGCACTGGTTGGACAGAGAGAGTGCTAGGAGGACTTGGCTTGAGACCCTGGTGAAGGACTCCATTCTATAGCTGTGTGGGAGATTTATTGGGGATCTGGAGAGAAAGGGAGAAACCGGCCCCAGACTGACTGTGATCTCTGTGTGTTCTTAAGGGAAATTGTACTTTACTGTGTGTGTGTACTTGTTATCCTTCCCAATGTACATGCCCCTCACTGGTGCTAGTGGTGAGGATTGAGGCTCCTTGATTACTGGGCCAGTGCACAGGCATCACAGTGTGGAAGAAAGTAAATTATCTCCTAGTTATTTCATTAGTTTAAATAGTCTGGCTTTGAGTACTAGTGCACATTTGTATGAAATAAGTTTGAATACTATGACTACTGTGTGTTTGTGTGAAACAGGCCTGAAATCCATTTTTGTCCTGTGCAGGACTAAACTCAATAGCTCCTCTACCTGCACCTAATCAACCCATTTGTTTTGCTGTCATGGTAACCAGGTATTCCCAGGCAGGCAAGAGCCATATGACCTATTTGTTCCTGCCAGGAAATCCCCCATGAGTTCAGACATTCATGATGAGAGTCAGGTGTTAGGGAGTGGGCCAGCATTGCTGGTCCTGTGAGGTGCCCCACCCTTTCTCTAGTGGAGTACCCACCTCCCCAGCAGTGGCTCTTCAAGCTCTTATACATCTACCCTGTAAGGGTTCCCTTCAGCTCACAGTGCAGTAGCACATAGCAACATGAGCTCAGTAGACCTGAAGCTCCAAGGGATAGACACCTAGTGTACCTGTTAGGTGCCATCCATGTGTCACCCATGTGGCTCTCTTCATGGGTGGCACCTAGTAGGAGCACCCATGTAGCTTTGCAGTGCCAGAACCACCTACCACCCCTCCCAGGATAAGTGAGTAGGCTGTATGTGTTCACTCCCATCCTCTCTTGCTACCACCTTCTCTAGGCAACCAAGCTGCTATATGAACTCAGATTGTTTCCATCATACTCAAGTCTTTATCTCTCCATACCACAGAGCAGCTCCTGAAATATATTACTGTATCCATAATTATTATTTTTACCAAAATCAGGCATCTGAAGTGTATACAGGCTTAATCTGTTGTCATGATCAAGTTAAACAGTAATTAGTCTGAATTTGCAGGACTATCTTGCATTTCTGTAAGCCAGGCTGGAAAACTTTACCAATGACATTTTTATCACACTTGCACTTTTTTTTTTTTTTTGTAAATATTTTTATTCATTTCCAAAAACAAGAAAACATGAATGCAGGCTATTTATGACAGTGAAGTATTTACAAATTATTTAAAAAGGTAGGCTAAAACCTCTAAACAGATATCAAACATTAAAACCAAAATAAAGTATTTACAAGGGTGTCTATTGTTGGCATATAATTGACTTTCTATACAATTGTTTCCTGATTATAATCTGCTACAGTCATTACTCTCAGTATTTCAGTTACTTTTTGCCATGCTATATATAATGATGTAGTTCTTTCAGTTCTTCCTTTAATAGTGTTCATTTCCAATTGCGATACTGCTGACACCATATTCATGAATTGCTTAAAAGTTGGAGAAGCTTTGGATTTCCAGTTTGATGTAATGTTCTTCCTTGCAATGGCTAGGAGAGTCCACAAGATTACATATTTTGTTCTTGGTACACAGTCAGGTACAGGTGCATTAAACAAAATAATATATATGGAAATCTGGAATTTGTCATTAAATACCATTTGCAGAAAATAATTTATTTTATCCCAATATGGTTTAATCAAATGGCATTCGTAGAACATATGTTGCCAGTCTGCTTTTATTGATAAATCACATCTCCAGCAGCCAATATTTTTCTTAAACATAAGTTCCATTTTATGAGGGGTTACGTAAGATCTGTGTCTGAATTGCCATGTAAAGAGTCTCCAATGTAATGAAAGTGATGTCTGCTTTGGAGAGAGAAGAATACATGTTTTGTCTCTGTCATTTGGCACATGTCCATTAATTGATCTATAATAATTCCATATTTTGTCATTATTATAAGTTTTTATTTTTTTGTTTGTTTTATAAATAGATGATAAGTATCCTTTTCCAGTAATTGGTTGATTCATTAGTAATATTATATGTTCTATAAGATTAGAAACATTCTGTCTTATTGATGGTTGCATTGTTTCTTGTTTGCTTAATATATACTGTCTTAATTCTTGTACATGTAGCCATGAACTATTTTCCATATTTAATTTCTGTTTAATTTGGTCTATTGTCAGAAGTTTTCCAGAGTTTACCAATTGATGCCAATATATTAATCCCTTTTCTTTAAGCATGTTGACTACTTCTATATCAAATGTTGTTATATTACCTTGTGTGTACGCTACTGAATATAATAAAAATGACCATGCTTTAATATCAGGATTGCTATTAATAAGATTTTGGAAATTTTTTAAAGTATAAGTAATGTATTTGGAACTTATATTTTTATACTTATGTATCATCATATATTCCTTCATCAGCCGTAGAAAATTGTTTGGTATGAAATCGGTATACTTATTTGCTACTACAAATCCTGATTTTAACCAGATTCTCTCATGAGCTAGCTTCATTTTGATGTATATATTTGTATTTAGCTATAATGATATTGTTTTAATAACAGATGAATGCAAATATACTTCTATGTCTGCTAAACCTATGCCACCCATATCCCAATCATCTAGATGATATTTCATAGCTATCCTTGTTTTTTTTTTGGATACCATAGGAATCTTACCATTAAATCATTTAATTGTTTTAGGTGCGATTTAGCTGGTGGCAAAGAACAAGCTTGTATAACATAAAGAATTTTTGGAAATATGATCATTTTAATTATATAGAGCCACAATTGCACATTTGAGGTACACACAGTCAATCAAGCAATAATACCCAACAAGGTGTGTGTTACTGTGGAAACAACACCCACCCAGGGGTGTTATGACCCCTGGAAGGGCATTGTTTACACTGCAATAGACATCCTGGAGGGCATTATTGTGCCTAGAGAATGGGCTGTCAATAAAATTGTTGTGTTTTACTTACTTATTTCTTTTTTTCATTACTATATTTTTTTAATATATTTTTGATGTAAAATAGTTCCTTCGCCTAATGTTTCATACTTGCTGTAGTGTATGTAAATGGTGTTAGAGGAAGTATTTTACATCCAAAATATAACCTGTTAAAATATCCATATATTTACTTCATTTTTTGCCCCTTACTCCTAAAATATGTGATTTGTTTCTAATCACTGGGGATTGAAGTCACTAAATGATGACATATATTTGAGTTTCACATTTTATTTCCTTCAGAAAATTCACACTAATACAAATCCCGTTATTAAAGCAACTTTCTAATTTATAAGAGCAATACTTAAAATCTGTTCCTATTTTTGAGCCTTTGCTCCCATTTAATTTAGGCTTCATCTAGATTTTTTGAGCAAAGAGGTCGAGAGGTATGCAAACCTTTTTATTGATGCTGCCAGTGGTCGCTCGATCTCACTCGTTCTCACACACATACAAACACACACACACACACACACACACACACACACACACACACACACACACACACACACACACACACACACACACACACACACACACACACACACACACGCACATACACACACACACACACACACACACACACACACACACACACACACACACACACATTCTAACACAAGTCCTATCATTACAAAAAGTGCCAATATTTCAAAACTGTCCCTATTTTGAGCCTTTGTTTCCCCTTTACTTTAGGCTTTATGGATATCTCATACATCTCAACCTCTTAGTGTAAGAAATCTGGACAAAGCCTGACATAACGGGGGAGAATGGTCCAAAAGTAGGGACAGATTTTAAATATTGCTCCTATAAACTTAGAAAGTTGCTAAAACTTTGTGTTAACATGCATTTTATGAAGTATTTGAAGTCTAAAACTCAAATGTATGTCATTATTTTATGACTTTAATCTACATATCTATAGATCATCCCAGTGCTTTGCCAGAAAACCACAAATTTTATGAAGAACAGACCAAAACTATGAGGTAAAAATCTGGACATTCTGTGAAAATCTGTACAGTTGACAGGTATGGGCTATCTTCATCTAAGAGAGTGAGAGGTATGCAAACCTCAACAGCAGCTGCCAGAGCTCGATTACTCTCAGTCTTCACACACTTACACACACACACACACACACACACACACACACACACACACACACACACACACACACACACACACACACACACACACACACACACACACACACACACACACACGCACACACACACACACACACACACACACTCTTTCTTATGTTTCATTTATTTTTACACTCACTAAACAGCAAAAGCGCTGTTTAGAAAGTGTAAAATAATGGCTCGATCAATGCCCCTTTCCCTCTCATACATGCATACACTCACACATACAGACATAAACACACATGCACACTTTTTCAATTTTATGCACACTTTTTTTACATTTTTTTTCTCTCTTGTTTCTTTTTTTATTTTATACTGGCTAAACAACACACGTGCTGCTTAGTGAGTGTAAAATAATGGCGGCCATTAACTTTCTTTCAGTTCAAACTCCACTGCAGCTTAATACGCTGCTGTGAAGGGTTGTACTCATTTTTCAATGGGCATTATTTGTATATTAACACCCTCTTGGACAACATTCGTTCTCCAATCAGGGTGCCGATGCAGTGGTTGCCCATTCTCAAAGTGTCTGTAATTGATGGGTATGGACAGTCGTGAGTTATAATGCCAGCAATTCAAATGGTCTTAAATCAAGAAGACAAAGCCAAAAGAACACCTGCATTTATGCATGATCCCAGAAACAGTGTGTGGTGGGTGGAGGCCCATGGCTTGACAACCTCCAAGGGCCAATACACATCTAATCTGCCACTGTAGATAGATTTGCTCCCTTGCATTTTTTGTGTCTTTCAATTACTTTTACCCAGATTATAAGCTTGACATTGGTGACTGTTCCTTATGATATACTGCCCGGTAGTTAAACAAATACAAATAATAGCACACTTAAAATCCTTATGTATTTTGTATTGCCACATTTATCCATGCATTTAAGTAAATGAAAAAGATCATAATGCCTGTGTTTCAATGTACTACTATGTGCCCACTATTACATGCAATTCCTTTTGTAAATCATTTTTGAGGTTTCTGAAATACATTTATCTGAAGAAAACACGTTCATCATTTTTAGTATGTTTGGAATCTTGTAATTGTCTGCACAGCATTTCTTCACAATTGCTATACCCATACAAAGAAAACGTAGCAACACAGGGTACCCACAAGTGACCAATATTCCCAGAAGTCAAGGTGTACACAGATATGGATAAATTAACCACCAAAAAGTCACAATGAATACAACTCCATCGACAGGCAGGTCATCTGCAGTGTAGATGATCTCACCATCACTGTGCACTCAACATTCTAGCAGTGAATATGATCTCACCAGCTGTGTGAACAACATCCTGGCAATGCACACACTGCATATATCTGATGCATTAGTCAGTGATTCTAAGCATTTATACTGGGTGTAATACCTCATTGATGAGGAAAAAAAAAAAAGTTTATTACTTAAAATAATGATTGAACCATGTTGTTTTCTACTGTCCTTCTCGAGCTGTGGGTTATCAGATCCAATTCTGATCTGACACTGGCCTTTTCAGAATCTTCATTCCAAGATCTCTGGCTCCTCTACCCATAATATCCCTCTCTGACAACTTCTCCTCAAATCAAGTTTTCACCTTGACAACTCCCGGAAATATAACACATCATAAACAAAATGAGCAATTTCTAAGCAGGAAACAAAGTGTAGCAAAAATGGACCCTCTTACACAAACTTTGAGGCTATACTGCAAGGCCAATCAGGAGCACTTAATAAAAGGCAACAATTTGGAGGGGGCACAGAGGGAGGGATGGTTGAAAAGAATGGAAAAAGACAACATGGATCTATCATTGTGGTTAAGTACAAGACTTTCATATCCAATGCTGTCTTATCCATCTGGTTTCAACTTGTGGAACAGAATCTGCAGCCAGTAAAAACAAAACAAACAAAAAAACAAACAAACAAACAGGCAGGCCCTTGGAGAGAACATTCCACAAGGTGGTGAAACCAAAAGTAGCTCTTGATCTAGACTGAACGTTTAGTTTGTAATGGGACACAAAGCTATGAGTGTTAGACCAAGTAGCTGAAGCATAAACAGCATCAATAGAAGCCTGTGAGAAAAAGGTGGTCAAAGCAGCCACTACTGTTGTGAAATGACGTCTAGGCTTCACAGGTAAAGACATTCTTTTTAAGGAGCATGCAAAGGAAATACAATTGCTATCTGGATAGGGGCACCTTGTAATCTGGCTTAGCAAAACTTGACTTTGAAAAGGATATAAAAAGTTGGTCAGATTTTCTAAAACTTTGGGTTCTGTCCAAATAGAATCTGAGCTGTCTAGGAACATACAAACAACGAAACAAATATTCTCCTAATTTGGCAAGTGAATAGGCTGGTTGAAATTAGACTCTGAAGCAACCTTGCACAGAAAGGAAGGGCTGGTCCTTAAGATAACACTATCTTTACAAAAAATCAAATAAGGAGGAACAGAGGATAATGCTTGAAGTTCAGACTCTCTTCTGGTTGAAGTGACAGGCACCAAAAAGAAAGTTTTCCATTGTAGCAATTTATTTTAAAGATAGAGTAGCTGATGGTTCAAATGGAGGTCTAGTGAGAACTTGCAGCAGTAATAGAAGGTCTCAAGATGGCACTTGATCGTTTTTATAAGTTCTTCAAATGCTATTTCTAATTATACTTTCTTGATTATACTGCTTATGCCTGTTTGTAAATAATCTGTTATGCTTTAACTAATAATAATCAGAACTAAATAAGAGTAAATAATATGTTTTATTTTTAACTCTATTAATATAAACAGTAAGTAACATTCCATTGTATATACTTCTTACAGCTTTCTCTTACATTTTTATTTCTGCCTCACTCCCTTTTATTTTCTACTCTCTTTTCTTTTCTTTATTAATATATAGAAATGCTTTTGATTGTGTGGGCACAGTGAATAATAGGATTTGTATGAAAATTGAGTTGGGAGAAGAATGTTGAGTTTTATTGCTTGTTGGTAATTTTGGGATTAATTTCACTTACATAGAGGCTGTAATGATCTGTGGAATACATTGTGAAGGTTTTGTCATGTTTAGATGCATTTACACTGCTAAATGAATGTTTGTCACTAGTTTTTAATAAGTTTCCCGCCAAAATGTTAAGAGAGACAATCTGAGATGTGGGCTGTCTCATGCACAGTGTTCATGAGTTACTTCAGAAGCTTCAGCTCACAGAATTCTCACAGAGAAACTGAAAGCAGTTAGTATAACCTTTGACATAGTTAACACACTGACACACCACAGATTCAGGAAAATACTCTATTCATAAAATATGTCAGTTATAATGTTTTGTTTCATAACCAGTCAAAATATCTGAAGATTTAATGGCAAGCTGTGATTCAATTTGTTTCTCTTCTGAAAAGAAGTAAGAGGCTGTAATGGTCTGTGGAATACATTGTGAAGGTTTTGTCATGTTTACATGCATTTACACTACTAAATTGTTTGTCACTAGTTTTAATACGCTTCCCGCAAAATGTTAAGAGAGACAATCTGAGATGTGGGCTGTCTCATACACAGTGTCCATGAACTACTTCAAAAGCTTCAACTCACAGAATTCTCACAGAGAAACTGAAAGCAGTTAGTATAACCTTTGATATAGTTATCACACTGACACACCACAGATTCAGGAAAAATACTCTATTTATAAAATATGCCAGTTATAATGAGTCTAAATGATGTAGTTTCTTGTAGTAAGTAAATGTCTTATTTTAGAAGGCATAGAAAATGAAACATTTATTTAAATGTTTTTGAAAATCTACTTAACAGCAGCATAATAATCTGTGTTAAAATTTGTGTTCCAAACATATACTTTACTATAACTCATTTAATTCATCTGATTGACAAGCATAAATAATCTTATAACTCTATTCTGGAAGAAATGTCGTGTGATATATTTTAAAGCAGTAGGTTAGCATGATTGTAAAATCTGGTTACTAAAATGTGTTTGCTGTGCATTATTTTGTATAAAGCAGACAGATTTATTCTAGGGACAGCAAGTAGGATAGTGCTCAACAAAGACACAACTCAGTGAGATCAGATATATATATATATATATATATATATATATATATATATATATATATATATATATATATGTGTGTGTGTGTGTGTGTGTGTGTGTGTGTGTGTGTATGTATGTATGTGTGTGTGTATGTGTGATGGCTTTTTTTATTATTATATAATAATGCAAGTGTTTCTGAGAATCTGCATAACTATCCAATGTGATTTATAATAATTTCTATGAATACAATATTTTACTCTATTGACAAAATGAATGTTTGCCACAAGTTTTAATAAGTTTCCCACCAAAATGTTAAGGGAGACAATCTGGGATGTGGGCTGTCTCATGCACAGTGTCCATGAACTACTTCAAAAGCTTCAACTCACAGAATTCTCACAGAGAAACTGAAAGCAGTTAGTATAACCTCTGACCTAGTTATCATACTGACACACCACAGATTCAGGAAAAATACTCTATTCATAAAATGTCAGTTATAATGAGTTTAAATGATGTAGTTTCTTGTAGTAAGTAAATGTCTTATTTTAGAAGGCATAGAAAATGAAACATTTATTTAAATGTTTTTGAAAATCTACTTAACAGCTGCATAATAATCTGTGTTAAAAACTTCTGTTCCAAACATATACTTTATTATAATTCATTTAATTCATCTGATTGACAAGCATAAACAATTTTATAATTCTATTCTGGAAGAAATGTCATGTGATATATTTTAAAGCAGTAGGTTAGCATGATTGTAAAATCTGGTTACTAAAATGTGTTTGCTGTGCATTATTTTCTATAAAGCAGACAGATTTATTCTAGGGACAGCAAGTAGGATAGTGCTCAACAAGGACATAACTCAGTGAGATCAGATATATATATATATATATATATATATATATATGTGTGTGTGTGTGTGTGTGTGTGTGTCTGTGTGTATGTGTGTGATGGCTTTTTTTTTTTAAATAATGCAAGTGTTTCTGAGAATTTGCATAACTATGCAATATGATTTATAATAATTTTTATGAATACAATATTTTACTCTATTGACAATAATGAGTTTAAGTAAATGCTCATATACAAACAATTCAAGATTTTTTTTTTGGAAGCTGTTAATAGTATTCACATGACAGAAAATAGATGCATCTTAATATATGTAATGTCTGAATCATGTTAGCCAAAGTTTTTGATTTAAATGAATGTTAGAACCTAATTTTCTCTCCTCTTGATTTCTAACATCAAGATTATTTGAATGCTATTTGAATACAAGTGTTATATATTACATAGATCTATATAGTAGTATGAACAGTTTAAAAAAAAAGTTTATTTTAGTTTATATGATGCTGTTTTACCAAATGTGTAGTTTTGTCTTGATAGATAATTGAATTGAAAACTGTTAACCTCAGTTAAATATAACTAGTATTAAACTGATAAGGTGGTAGCTGAGGTACTGCTGCTTAGGGTAGGGAGTTAACTTGAGTAGTAAATACTACTCTAAGTTGGAGTTTTCAACTCCAGGCTGGATGCAAGGTTTAATCCTTACATTATTTTCACTTGTTCATTGTTATATGTATATAGTTTTGACATCCACAATATATTTTGTACACTCATTGTCACTACAAACAAAATTGAATCCTATGCAAAATCCCATAAGAGATTTAATAAATACAGCTATATTTAAAGGTACACCTAAAAGAGGAGATGTAACATTATTTATCTTGTTATTTGTTATTTCGATCATAAGATTCTTGAGTTTTAAAAATGCCAAATGACATCTTTAAAAGAAATTTCTTTAAACATTAATGGATTGAATAATCCGTGTAAAAGGGCAAGCCTAATAAGATACATTAATTTACACAAGGCCAATCTAGTCTTCCTGCAAGAAACCCATCTCTTGAAAAAAGATATTGATAAACTAGCCACTAATAAGTATACAGTATTGGTTAGTTCAGAGCACACTCAGAAAAAGAGGAGTGGCTATTTTATGGAATAAAAGTATGCCCATTCCTAAAACCATTAAGTCTTTTCAGGATGACAAAGGAATGTTTTGTATGATTGCAATACAAATTAATGGGAAGACTTACACTTTAATTAATGTATATTGGATACCTGGAATTGGTATTAATACAGTGAAACATCATATTGATAAGATCATATCATTCTCTATAGGGGATATTATTTTAGCTGGTGATTTTAATTGTATACTACATGAAAGTGATACTACCACTATAAGGAAAAGAAGAATTACATCTAATGCAAAACATTTAAATGATTTTGCTAATTCTTATCATTTGAATGATATTAATAATCAGATAGATTCAAAATCATTACCATACACCTTTTTTTCTAACAGATACAAAACTTATTCAAAAATAGATAGGGTCTTTATTTCTAACCAGATGGTAACAGATTTAATTAATTCCAAAATCATTTCATGTCCTATATCTGATCATAACTCAATTGTTTTGAATTCATGATAAAAAATACTCATAATGTTCAGATCAAAAGGATACCAGCATACTTAACTCAGCTAAAATACTATAAAGAATATATACTTTCAGAAGTACAACATTTTCTAGACATAAATAATACTCCTGAAGTCTCCATTGTCTATGTTTGGGATGCCTTAAAATCATATCTATATGGACAAAGTATCAGATGGTATAATAATAAAAGGAAATCTTGGGATAAGGAATTGTTAGATATTCAAAGTAAATTAGACTCTTATAAACATAATAATAAAGAAAATATTATGGACAAGAAAGTTATTGAAGAAATAAACAAACTAAATGAGAAATACAAAGAAATTTTAACTCATAAAGTTAAAATAACTTTAGAGAAATACAAGTTTTTGTCTTATTCAATAAGCCCCAAATACTTACATAGACTTAAAAATAAAACAAAAGGATTGAATAAACAAAACCATATCAAAGAAATCTTTTCTCTAAGGAAAAAGAAGAATGTTTCTAGTATACCAGAAATACTGGATGAATTTAGAAATCACTTTCACAAGATTAACCATAACAACATTAACATGGAACCTAAAGATAAAATAAAGGAGTTTATAACCACAAACATGAATAAAAAGCTTAATAAACAACAGATTAAACTATTGGACAAGAGTATTTCATATACAGAAGTTATTACACAAATAAATAAGCTTAAATCAAACAAAGCACCGGGTAATGATGGTATTATACCAGAGATATATAAAATCCTTTCTAAAACTACATATTCATTAATACATAAGGTTTTTATTTTGGCCCAAACTGAGTTAATAACCCCCATCTTGGCAATATACATTTATTTCACCAATTTTAAAACCTAATAAAGATCCAACTAGATGTTCTTCATATCGACCCATCTCATTACTTAATGTTGATTATAAAATGTTTATGAGTATTTTTGCTGATAGATTGAAGACAATCATCCCGCATTATAGATATAGATCAGACGGGCTTCATTGTAAATAGAAATACTTTTGATAATATAAGAAGAACTTTAACATTAATTGATTTTGCAAATAGGAATAAGAAAGATTTAACACTTATTAGTCTTGATATAGGTTCAGCATTTGATTCAGTAAGTTGGGACTATCTGTTTACCTTACTGAAATGCACAAACTTCTCTGATGCATTTGTAAATTTAATTGAGCATTTATACAAAGGAACGCTGGCTTATATTAAGGTAGGAACATATGTTTCACAAAAAATACCCATTCTTAAAGGTACAAAGCAAGGATGTCCACTTTCTCCACTATTATTCACTTTAGTAATGGAGCCTTGGGCTAATTTGATTAGAAACAGTACTGACATAGAGGGTTTTGAAATTGACGAAAATACAACATCAAAAATTCAACATTTTGCAAATGATGTTCTAATTACATCAGCAGGATCTAATTCTTCTATGCAGTCTTTATTTGATAAAATGATGAATTTTAAAAGTATTTCTGGTTTAATATTCAATGAAGAAAAAAATAAAATACTACCTATATATACATGAAAAAATATTCTCATTAGTGATTTTACTAAATATGTACCCAATTCAGGTCAGATAACTTATTTAGGTATAATACTATCTAAAGATATTAAATCTATTATATATAATAACTATAATACCTGTTTTCTTAATATACAAAATATTTTTAATACCTGGAATAATATGTTTTTTACTATGGAGGAGAGACTTACAATTATTAAAATGATAATATTCCCCAAGATTTTATACTTAATACAATCAATAATACTTTCACCTACAAAAATAATTATCAAGAAACTGAATACACTAATGTTAAATTTCTTATGGGCACCTAATAGACCTAGGATTGCATTAAAGAAACATACTAATAGCTGGTCTCAAGGGATATTTCTTTTCCAGACTTTAATTTATATATTATCTCTTCTATTATAAAAGTTATTACTTTATTAATAGATCAGTCATATATCGCAAAATGGAAAGATTATTGGGAGCTAATTAGTATGCACTTCATGAAAATCTCCTTAACACATAAAAATATGATTGTAAATAACTCCATGTTGTGGTTGCTAAAGGAATTTTGTACTTCACCTATTACACCTAAACATATGGTTTGTTACCCATTAAATATTATTATTAGTTATCGTAACTTTATATTCATGCACCCTAAGTATAGGGAATGGAATTTTATTGTATTCCCTATAATGTATACTCAGGGTATGTTTATGTCATCTACTTCTGAAGGAGCTCATTTAGCTATAGATAATGATCTAAAGTACTGGTATCAGCTGATATCTGATAATAAAGTTAAAAATCTAGATTTCTTAAAACAAGAATTTGATCTAAGAGAAACTTGCTGGTTAGAGGTTCAGATCTTTAGACATCTCATTGATAGAATAGATCTAATGTCTATAACAGTTAAAGAATCTATTCCAAAACTGATTGATTACTTGATATTAAATTTACAGCATAAAGTTTCTGATAAAGGTAAACTTTCATATATACATAAAATTATCAGACAAGAAACTTTTTACAGTGTAGATTCATACTGGAATTATTTCACCTCTATTAATGGGGACCCACCAACTCAACAAGATAAACAATATATATTGAATCTGCTTATAGAACTACATCTTCCATTGTCTGGAGACTTTATACATGGAAATTTTTACATAGATCTTTTTATACACCTTTGATGATGAATAAAATAAATAATAAAGATAATCTATGTAAGAGATGTAATATAGAAATTAATGCTGACTGGGCTCATATGTTTTATGACTCTATGAAGTTGAAAGAATACTGGAAGTCAATTAATGAATTTTTGCAGGCTCTTTTACAGATAATTTCATTATTTCTAAGTCTCTTATATTATTCAACACACCTGTATCTCAATGTGTTAAAAAGATTAAGCTTCCCTTGTTATGGTCTATCCTAGCAGTGGCCAGGAAAATAATAACTAGAAATTGGATTTCAGATACACCTCCTTCGCTCAATGAATTTAAAAATGTTATGAATATAATGTGCCATATGGAAATAAGCACAATTAGAATGAGAACAACTAGAAAAACATCATATTATATTGTATGGGATAATTTACAAAATTTGTTAAAAAAATTCTAATTTCAATAGCACGATATTTTAGTTTAATTAATTGATCTGATTGTAGTGGATGTCTTTGTAAATACTTTAGTTGTTTTGTTGAATATTATAATAATACCTATTTTAATTACTTGTATAAAATTGTTATGATATTTCTCTTATATGTTAAAACAATAAACCTGTTTTGAAAAAAGAATATTAAAAAAAAAAAAGATGGCACTTGATCTCAAACAAGTGGATGCAATAAAAAGATGCCGCTCAAAAAGACCTTAGACAGCTTAAGAGTTGCCAAAGGGGTATTTTTCATGCCAATATGAAAGTCAGAAACGGAGACCAGTTATACCTTTATGGTAGAATAGTTAAGACCAGAATGAAAAAGACCAACCAAGAAGTCCTGAATGGCATTTAATAGTGCAGGAAAAGGATCTAAGCCCTTGGAAGAAGCCTAAATAGAGATACACTCCATTTACCGGCATAAACATTCCTGGTGGAGGCTTTCTGGCAGGATGAAAGGATTTGAATAACTCTCTCAGAGAGCTTGAGATTCCTGGCTATCACTGGAATTGGAGAAACCATGCAGTTATCTTGAGGGAGAGAAGATTCTGGAGGGTTGATCTTAAAAAATGAGAAATCAATCACAAAACTGGGTCTACCACCCAGGGTAGGTGAAGCATGTGAGGCCAAAGGAAGGGGAACCTAACTTGATGGAGCGTGAGTGGGGCAATGAGGATGACAGCCACTCTGCAATGGGCTGTCTTCTGAAGAAACTTGATTATCAAAGGTGTTAGGAGATATGGGGGTGAAAAAGACCAAGGGTCTATGTACGCAGGACAGCATCCCTTGGTGAGTGTCCCCCTGTGGGAATTAGGGTATAAAAACTTCTGCAATTTATGCTGAATGGAGTAGCAAATAGGTCACAGCAGGGAGTGTCCCAATGGCTGAAAAATCTGTACTGCTATGTCTGGATTTAGGGACCATTTGTAAGGCAGAAGAATGTTCCTGCTCATACTGTCCACAAGGATGTTGGATTTCCCCATGATGTATGTTGCAATCAAAATCCACTAAAAGGACACCGCTCTTTGCCAAACCCTCACAGACTCTCAACACAGGGGATAGGATCAAGTTTCTCCTTGCTTGTTTAGATACCATATCACTAACATATTGGTCTTGATGGCAATCACACCCCTGGGGAGAAGGTCCTGTAAAGCCTGCAGTGCTAGGAGGCTGAAGCAGACCCTTAAAAATGAGTTTTGCCCTCCCTTCATTGCGGGTTCGAGCACCAAAGAAGGCGCATGCTTAACACTCCATATCTAAATGAGCAGAGTCCAGGAAATAAACACATTTATCATGGTCATCTTCTGGTGGCAGTTTATGTCCACAGGAAAAACATTTTATAAACCCTGAAGCCTTTTAGATGTTCATGGGAAATCACACACACTGCAACACACAAGCTACAACTATAAATAGAGATTCTTAATACTATCCATCTACCTAGCTAGGAAAAAAACACAGACGAGAAAGACCTTAACCTTATCTAATAATATGTAACAATAATTACTAACAATAACTAACTACAAATACCAAGATAACTGAGCTTTAGAGTAAGAGGAACATCAAAATCACAAACACCTGTTAAAAACACTACACTTATCACTAACACTAAATATGTTCACACAGATACTAAGGCAGAGGAAATTAGCAAAATTTTCAGCAAAAAATTCATGCTACTGCAGCTCTCAATCATGATCCAAACACAATGGTGGCAAATGAGATCTTTTAGCCTAGGGTGGAGCATTATGGGTAGAGGAGACAGAGCTCTTGAAATGGAGATTCTGAAATGGCTGGCATTGGATCCGAATCAGATCTGATAACTGGTAAATTGAGAATAGGCAGAAAGACAGCATCTAATTAGAAGTTACAGTAACATGGAAGCATGATACTGTTGTTTTATAGGCAAACACTTATCAGCCTGACACTATTATATGACAGCTTCCTTTTGTCCGCACAAGTTATGCCTGTTATAGTTGCTAGCTTGATTATGCCACCTACACAAAGCAGGTAAGGACAAGTATGACCAGACACAGATCCAAATAAGAACTGTTCAACAGGATGCCTTTAGCCACCACAGGACATGCTTCAGTTGTCTATATACATCTGGTGGAACCTTCCAGTGTTCCTCCAGCACAGTCAGTAAGATCCTTCTTGTGTGCAGTGTGTTACACAACATGCTGATTTAGAGTGAGCAAGAGACAGCCACATACCAACAGCCATAAGACATCAAAAGGATGAAGACCATGAGGGGTATATGAAGTAACCCACATCAAGGGCATATGCAGCAGAATAGGCACATTGCAAACTTTATATTACGTCAGGCAAACTCATAAGCTACGGCACTCTATGCATATACTGTCAAAAATCTTAGGATGGCCAGATGCAATAAGGTCCTCATTTGTACAACAAAGAAAAAAAAAGACAGCATCCAAGCAGTGACAACAAATAGGACTTATCCTTCCATGGTACAGATATCCATCAAAAGTACCAGCCATGCATTGATATCTGTGCCACATAATAAGGGCGAGGTAATCATAGATTTATGAACAATAACCAACACAGTCGATCTTGAAGTCAGTCAGCTAAAAGAATCAGGGTAACCACTCAGTAAGTGATAGGCAAGATCCTCAAAGACCATTCACTTGGAACAAGCTGACCAAATGGCACTTTTAGTTGCAAAGTATTATGACATTACCAAATGTCTGGTGACCAATAAGTTAATTATAATACAGAGAGGCTGGAGTGGGGGATGCAGACCCTTTTACACCTTCCCCATGGAAAGCTGCACTCCTCAATCTCCATGTTATATGACATAATCAAATCTGAGGGTGATACTGCATGGAAGAATGAGAAATGTTTTGCAAAAAAAAAAAAAATAAGATTTCCCTTTCATCATTAATCAGCAGTTGTGGTACGTGAAATTAGTGCTTTTGCTTAATTTTTTAGGGCTCCTTGGAAATGGATTTATCTCCAGCCATATCATGGACAGACTCGGATCCAGCACTAGGCGACATAGGCAGGGGCTTAGGCCTCTGTGGCTGGGGGGGCAGGGGCTGCACTCTGGCCTGGAGGCTTCAACATAATAAAATTAAATAAATAAGTAATTATTTCTTGGCACCACAGTAGCGGCATCATCTCCTTTAAGGAAAACCACTCACACATGCCAACAAGAATGTAAACATATTCCGCACTCATGCATGGAATATAAAATACCTGTTCTGTTTATAGAGAAGATAAGTGTGTGCATGTGTGTGTATATCTAATTTAAACTACCGGCTCCATTTGTTGCTGTATATGAGAGAATGTGTGTGCATGTGTATGTGTGTATGTAATTTAAACTAGCCTTTCTGTTTGTATGATAGATAAAGTATATGTGTGTGTATTGCTGTATAAGAGAGAAGGTGTGTTTGTGTGTGTGCATTGCTATGTGAGAGAGTAGGTGTGTGTATGTGTGTATTGTGTATTGCTGTGTGAGAGAGAAGTCGTGAGTATGTGTGTGTTGCAGTGTGAGAACAGAGAGAAAAAAGGTGTGTGTGTGTGTGTGTGTGTGTGTGTGTGTGTGTGTGTGTGTGTGTGTGTGTGTGTGTGTGTGTGTGTGTGTGTGTGTGTGTGTGTGTGTGCGTGTGTGTGTGTGTATGTGTGTGTGTGTGTGAGCACAGAGTGAAGGTAGGTGTGTGTGTGGGGTTGAGAACAGAGAGAAGGTAAGTGTGTGTGTGTGTGTGTGTGTGTGTGTGTGTGTTTGTGTGTGTATCCTTGTGTGTGTTGAACATATCTCTGAACTGTTCAGATTTAGCCTGATAGTTCTGGTCTGTTTCTCATAAGATTTGTGGTTTTCTGGCAACTCACAGAGGACTGAAGTCACTAAGGAATGACATATACATGAGTTTCAGACTTCATATCCTTCAGAAAATGCATAATAACACAAATCCTGTTCTTCTAGCAACTTTCTAAGTTAAAAAGAGCAATATTTAAAATCTATTCATATTTTTAGGCCATTGTATCCCCATTATTTTTGGCTTTGTCCAGATTTCTTGTACTAAGAAGTTGAGAGGTATGCATGCCTCTCAATTGCCCATATTTTTGCCTCATATTTTTGGCCTATTCCTCATAAAACGTGTGGTTTTCTGGCAAATAACCGAGGATTGAAATAAAATAACATCATACCTTTGAATTGTAGATGTAATTTCCTTCAGAAAATGCATGCCAGCATAAATCCTGTTATTCTAGGGACTATTTTAAAAAAGAACACTATTTAAAATCTATCCCATTTTGAGCCATTGTTTCCCTATTATTTTAGGCTTTGTCCAAATCTCTTGTGCAAGTATGGCTTGGGAGGGTGGTCTAATGGTTAAGGTATTTGCCTTACAAACACAAAGTGCAAAGTTTGAGTCTCACAAGAGATAATTAGCTAGGCTTAAAAATGGCTTGCAAGGGCAGTTAGCCTAGTACTATTCTATGAATCTATAGTATGTAATGCTCTTGTTGTGTGGGGGGGGGGGGCATGTTAGTCAATTAACTTCATCAGGCTTGACCTGTAACTTGGTTACAGCAGCCAAGAGCTTAAACCCCCTATACCAACTGACTGCTGAAGGAATTGTGAGTTTGAGATTCAGTACATTTTCAGACAATTATGAGTCTCGGTATTTTTTCAAGAGATTGTGAGTTTGGGTATTTTTTTAAAGGATTATGAGTTTCAGTGCATTTTCATGGAATTGTGAATTTCAGTGGAAGAGAGGTTTAGTATTGCTCATACTAAGTCTCTTTTCAATGTGCAGCTAACTTTTTTTTTTTAGCAAATGGCAGTCACTGTGTGTGTTGTAGAATTTGAAAGCAGTGTTAGTATCATAATTGCCTTTGGTGCAGAAAGCTGTGGATTCTATTCCCACACCATGTAGATCGAGTCCTTGTACTGCAGTGCCCTTTCATTTGCTGATTATTTGGTGCATTTTAACAGGGGGATAGGGGTTCTGCACTCCTGAGTGTGTCTTTCTTTGTATGAGATGCCTACTAATTATGAACTTGTCAGTCATTCCCAACTGCAATATTACCAGCTTACCATTTTTTTTAATATAACATTGGCAATTAATTCTTCATGGGCAGCAGGCATTGAATCTGTAGATGAAACACTGAAATGTAAAGTTCTTGCCAGTAGCAACCTCTCCATTAGTTACAGATCTCTTTAATGTGGAATAATGCGGATGACTTTTACTTCTGCAGAGGCTGTGTTTATTGACTGATATCAGTGGATTGTAATGACAGAAGTTTGAGTGGCCTTTTATGGTTGACATTTTTTGAAATGGGTTATTTTGTCATTATTGGTTCATATATTTTGTTTATTACTTATTGGAAGAATGTTCAAAACAACAAATGTAAAACACATTCTAACACATGGTGCTATATTATACAAGGAATATAATTTAATACAATAAGGAAGGTGAATCAAAGAACACAGACATGTATACATAGCCCTAAAACTATGTGCAAGGAGCCTATGGGTTGAAAACAGCCGAAAGGTAAACTTAATTCTCCACTGGCCACATGCATTTTCTTTGAATGTGCGTTTTCATGTTGTTTCAATGAATGTGAGTTTCAAGGACAGGGAAGTTCATTGCTCATGTTGTCTGTTTTCATTGTGAGACTGTATTGTTGGTTTAGCAAATGGCTATCAGTGTCTGCTATTTTATTTCAATATCTGTAATCATTGTAGAAGTAAACAAGAAAACAGTTTGCACACTGACAGGTGTGAACAGTGTTTATGGTAAATGGGGAGAAATAGCCAAGTAATGGAACACTGGAATGGCTGGGAATGGGGCTGCTGCGAAAAGGAGGGGTCTAGAGGGTTGCTGCAGGAGGGGCTGCTTTGGGGGGTCCCCAATCTATTACTCTGCATAGGGCCCCATTTGACCATGATCTGGCTCTGATCATGGAGTCATTAGACTATGAAGGGGTGTCTCCAGAGACCATTACCATACCAACGTGGGACACACTAGCATGAAGGAGCTTGCAACCCCATTCAGGTCTGACCATGGGAGGAGACTATGGTGGCTGTCCGGTGTCTATTTGAACCTCATTTTCTCAAAATCATTTGCTCACTTTTACTTGAGCAAAAACAAGGATTGCTCAAGATTATCATGCACTCTTTTGGATAGTTTTTCCTTTCTCTAGTATTGTGCAACCATGGAGATGGCATATATAAGTTCAGGAGTGAGGGGTCTTGTTCCCATATATGGAGGAAATGGGGGCTTGCCTAATCTAAAAAAAAGGTTTTTGATCTGTTCCATTGCTTTGAATGGTACAGCTGTGTTTCAGTGTCTCATGATCACTCTAGTGACCTCTGACCGACTGCATTTCAATATCTCAACGTGGAACTTGCTGTGTTACCTGTCAACCAATCCAGTATCAGTGCCACATTGTGCAGTGTACACATCATGGCTTGAAAATGTACAAAAAGAACACCATATCAGCAGTAGCTTTAGCACAACGGCTGACTGGGTTTGTCAGAAATATGAGATTAATCATTTAATGACAATTAGGAGGCAAACATGTTTATGAGTCAGAAATGTTTCTTTATTACCCAAGGACATTAAAAAGAACTTAATGCATTATTTTTTTATTTGTTATAGACTTTCAAAAATTAAGAGGTAATTGGGGTCTTTTGACTGTGTGTTGGGAAGCATTCACCATATTGACAATGGAAAATGTAAGACTGATGTGCATATCAAGTGCTATTTATGTTGCTAAAATCAGTGTAGTGTCATACTGTCAAGATTCTCTGACCAAGTAAATAAACATGTGAGCTGATAGGCATATGTGAGTTACGAAAGTACCTTAGTGGTTGTTGCTCATAGTAACATACTAACAGAAATTTAGACGGGGACCTAGGGTATACTGAGATGTAAATAATACTGAGGTACTTGAAACTTGAGACTTGAATGGCAGGGATACCAAAAATTGTCAAGAAGTTCTGGAAGGGAGTTAGAAAGACTGAATGGGTACTACAGTGAAAAATTAGCTTTGTAATTATTTGCTAGAATTTATTTTAGTAATGGAACTATACAAAAATGTTGTCACTGTCACTTTGTAGGAGTAACTGTATGCAGAAGGGTCAGGGCCAGTATAAAGGACAAAGAGATCATCATAAAAAAAGGGTTTACATAAGAAGAGAGGAGAGAAGGTTATTTATGTAAAGCAAGAAAAGGCTGGTTCCAAGAACTGAGCCTGAAGGACACCTGAAGTAGGGGTTCCAGGGCAGGATAGGGTGTTCTTCTAAAGAACCCGAGTAGATCTACCTTATATTATCATCTGAGAATAATAATAAGTGCAATTTGTGGACTAAGATGTAATGTTAACCTGGTCAAAGTGCTCTTTATGTCAAAGAAAAGGGCTCATGTGAGAAAGCCTTTGTCCATGTTTACATAGCTTTAATTAGTAGCAAGAAAGATGGCAGCTGAAGCTTGTGTCAATCCATGCTGAGAGTCACTGAGGATGACTTAGTCATTAATGAATGAAAAGATTTGTTAACAGGTTTATCTGACTAATATTACTGCAAGAGAAGACAAGTTTTCAATGGATCTGAAGTTTTTTTTTCACAGAAAATGTTTTGAAACTTGTGGAGTTCTTATACTAACAGTTTTCTTATAGGCCTTTATAAACAATGTAATAGCTTATAGGCTTCATGTCACTCTTTAAAATTGGCAAGCAAATAATTCATGGTCACCTCACACAACTGTGATCACAAATAAGCAAAAGCTTCCAAGTGTAAGTAGCAGTCAAAAGTAAAAAGTGTTTTCTCTGGGGAAACAACCTCCCCTCCCCATACACACCACTGCTACTTATATATATCAACGTCAAGGTCACACCATCAATGGTAAATATATATTCCCAGTAAACCAGTAACTTGACCTTGTAAGGAAAAGCCCAGCAGTCACTCACTAGTGTTTCACATACAAGCCTGGCTCCACTCCAACTCACTGTGCACATGTGTGTATCTGAAGTGGGTACATGTCTGCTTTTAGATACAGGGATAGGAAGCAAGTGAATAAGTTTCTTGAGGTCTACTTATTTGATTACATCAGACATTTTTAGTATTGTTAACCTTCAGCCAGAGTCATGGCTGAATAAGGTTTTGGGTCAACTCACTCAATCAAGCAAGCAAACAAAATGAATATGTAATGCACTGGGATCTCAGAACTGTAGAATATCCTGTCATAATTATGGAGTTGTTTTCTTGATATTTACTATTAGATGTGGGTTTTTTGGGGTCTGTTAAGGTACCTCAAAAGGAACAGGCTCTAAAGACAATAGGTTGTGCATTTCTACATGAAACCCATTACCTTGAATACTTACAGGCACTAAACATACATACTTAAGCAGTATCAGAATGCGTGAAAATAAAAAAAATTAAATAAGCATTTTTTCAAGAGTGCAACCCCCCCCCCCCCCCCCACAACTATACTGCCACATTCCCTTATCTATATAGCCTCATTCCAAGGTTGAGCCATCTTAGAAAAATAATTATTCTTACAGCACAAAAAGAATGATCACTCTTTCTCTACCACCCATCAGCCTTAGCACACCATTAACATGAATAGTTTAAGCCTAAGCACATTGCTACAATAAGCTGTAATTAATGATATTATGAGAATGCTTGCATTCTGAGCTGACAAAGTTTAACAAAATTTAAAATGAGCAAATACAGTTTGAACAAGTCAATGCAAATTGTTTTTGTTTCTGGCAGAAGCAAGTGAGCCCCTTCATAAGAATGTCTAACACTTGTAATGCACGCTTTCCGAAGAAGTGCCGTAAATTGTTTTGGGCTCCTTGCAGCTGGCCATCTGATGTTCCCACAGGCCTCTACTCATTCACAAAGTCTAACAAACCTTACTCGCCTCCCAGACTTTCCTTGACCAATATTCAGGGCCAGTGAGTAGACTGAGGCATCTTGAGGTAGCATCATAGTGCTGCCGGGGATGGTGCTGTGTTTGTGTACCTACATGCCTACCTGTTCCATGCACCGATTCATGTCTCAGTGAAGGATGTGTAATTGGTGTGCTGGCATATCCTCCTACCTCCATTGTGACTCAGCCACTGCCCTGCCCTCCTGAACACAGTGCCCCAATGCATCAGTGGCCTCCAACACGTAAGGGTTTTGAGGTGCATCCAAGGATGTAGCCCCTTATGCTGGGCATGCCCCTCCTCCCTGCCCTGTTGTCAATCATGTACATTGCTAATTAAACTCGGGTCACCTAGCCCATAGTCAGGGCTTTACCCCTCGCTCTATGCCACCAGGGCAGGCTTCATTTTAAAGGTGTTGTACGCTGTACAGTGTCTTCTTATAGTATTTTAAGAGTCATACCTTTATACCTGCACATACATGCCTTTTGTCCCTTCATGTGCTGACTCACTACATAGGTAGTTAAGTGCATAAGCCATATTGCACATGATAGCTTAAGTTAGGGAGCACACACATGAGCTTCACAGATACACTTGTAGACATTGCACAAGACTTTCAGATTACTATGGTCAGGGCCACTGCTTAAAGCCATGTCATGCAGGTACAGGTCTGTCCCACTGCAGCTGGCACAAGGGCTGCTACACCTGTAGCATCATGTGTCTCTGCTCAGTTTTGTGTTTTTGTTGCTGATGAAATCCCTTTGCATAAGGTTAGAGCACTTCACTTACTTTTGTAGTCTCTGTTAAGAGACTGTGATTACATGGTAGGGGAATGTGTACACAATGCAATAGATATTGTTTTTTTTTTTCTGCAGCAGGTAAAGCACTACTAGCTGCAACCTGCCTGGTTATGGTCACTGAAACATTATAAGATTTGTCCCAGACGACACTGTGCATCAGTACTGCAGTGATGCATGATCAGTGACCCATGCAGCAGGGCGTAGAGTATTCAGTAATCCAACTATGCAAGAATGACAGGAAGCCACACAGTTCTGTATTAGCAGTCTAATCAGGATTACTTTCAGGATGGACAGCAGAGTAGAGAAAGCCAGACCACATTAGCATGCTGGTACTTGGAACAAGGCTAAGACACCAAGTCCTTAAACAGCCATGCACAGCTCCCACTTTTATAGAATACATACACATATAAATATACACACACACACACACACACACACACATATATATATATATATATATATATATATATATATATATATATATATGTTGTTGTTGTTTTTCTTTTGGCTTTTCCCGGTTAGGGGTTGCCACAGCGGAACTCTGGTCTGCTAATGATTGGCAGTCGAGTTTTTTTATGGTGCCGAGGTGCCAGCCCGATGCCCAACCTTCAACGAAGGCATGCCCATTCATGCATGTCTTTGAACGCCACTCAACCGTGGGGAGGACATGCAGACTTCACACAGAAGGAGCTCCAGCCAAGAATCGAACCTCTTGCTGTGAGGCGACAATGCTACCACTGCATCACCGAGGCTTATATATATATATATATATATATATATATATATATATATATATATATATCTTAGATATATCTATATTTATATCTATATTTGGTCGACATGTAAATGGTTGACAAAAAAGGGTCTAAAACAGGTAATATCAACAGAATCGATATTACACCAGTGATAGGTTTATGTCCTTTCCCCACTGTAATGCACCTCAGAGATGTTATATATAATCAGCAGGGAGATTGGGGGATGTGACTCCCCACACAGGAGGTGCAAGAGAGATTGCCCCCTACACAAACATTGTTTTTGATGTGCTTAGACTAGACCCATATATATATATATATATATATATATATATATATATATATATATATATAGAGAGAGAGAGAGATAGCTATACATACACGTATAGATAGATAGATCTTTAGACATAGATAAATAGATAAACTGTTTGGCTATTTTTTAGTGATGGCTTATTTTGCAGCCAACAGGATTTCTGTGTGTGTTTGTGTGTGTATCTGTCTATGAATGTACTTTTAATAGTCAAGCCACACACACATTCACATGCTTAACACTGATAAATGTCACAAAAAGCATGTGAATATGATACTGCACATACTCCAGGGCTTGTCCTCAGAGCATACAAAACTTAAAAGAGTGTTTTTTGAAGGTAGTCCCCTGCACCCATTCCCCCCATACCCCATCATGTGGGGGGCTACACCCCGCATATCACCTGCTAATTATATATACTAACTTTGAAATCACATGATCCCTGGTTAGGGGCAAATTTCCCCTCCACTGGGATCATTGTTTATAGTACAACTGTCAACCAAAGTAGACTGACCATTCTCAAATCGATCTTAGCCATGATCGACCAATATATTGGTAACCATAAATAGACAGATAGACAGAGATAGTGATAGATACATACATTAGATTAAATGAGATTTCAGAAACATAGAAACATTTTCTGTTTCACATTATATCATTTCAACATTCTGTTATTTCCTACACCAGTCTTTGGATACTGTATATAGAAAACTATCAGCATATTAGATAGTTTTATTATGAGACTTGCATGTGTGAGTCCCAAAATAATGATAATAAATGTGTGAAAATGATGGCTTATATGTATTAAGTCCATGACTACTGCATCTCACCGCATTCCCTTTCCTTCAAGGTATGGTGATATTGAAATATATACATAAGTATCAAAGGTGTGAGAGTGCAGGGGGCTTGCATCCACACTACAAAAACAACTTTAAGGAACGCAAGGATTGTCAACATAAGATGTACTTGTTTAGCATTCCTATTTTTTTACTGTGACTCACAATTACAGGTCAAAATATCACAAAACGAGCCAGCTAATACAACACTTCATAGGTTATTACTAGGCTAATGACCCCAAGGTCCTTTATAAGCTTAGCCATGCTTCACAAAGGTGAGAATCAAACTCTGATACATTGCCTGTAAGGCAAACACCTAAATTATGATACAAACCCCCAACCACAAATGCATCAAAGCTTCCTTGATTGGGAATTGACCTTGAGCTGGGGTGGTGAGAGTGCTGAATCCTAACCCCTAGACCACCAGGGACTTCCCTTGTTCATTAATTTTCTCAGAATCAGGTTGGATTCTTTAAATGTTTAAAAAAAAACACATTATGGAGATGGGGACTCCAACTTATCTGTTCTCTCATTAGCTGCTTATGCACTTGAAATCTCATCAATGGACGACTCTTGCGACTGTTTTAGTCATAGTTCTCTGTGACTTGCTTTACACAGTGGACATCTTTATGGACATTTCCCTGGGCATCTCTCTAGACACCTCAGCAAAGTTAAAATCATATTAGGCAAAGTCTATTTGTCTTTCACAGTCACTCTGAGATGTGTTCATCTTGAACATATGTCTTGTGTTCCTTCTCAACAATTTATCATCTGCTCTTTGAACAGAAAACAATATTGTTTGCTCGCATTACTTTAATGCAACTTCTTTAGGTTTTTAGGTTATTTCTTACTTGAACTCTGCTGAACTCTAGCCTTATCTCCTTTTTTCATATTTGAAATAGATCTAGCATTGTTATTATAAAATAATCTTTGCTTTAACTGATTCTGCTTAGGCTCTCCTGAACCTGATTTTGGTTTCAATGAATTAACAAAAGATTTGTTGCAAGATTCCTTCCAATTGATGTATGGTCCATTGATGACTAAACATGGGATAGATCAACACCTTGCAGTGAAGTATTTCTATAATAGTCATCATATTGATCACTGCTGCAGTAGCCTTTGCTATATAGGTTATATCCTGCCAAGGATATAAAAGCTAGCCTTCCATATGCCCAAGCTGAGCTGACTTCTGCCACCAAAGAGTATGCTCCTCTGAGGTTTTCAAGGATTGACAGTTGGCTTGTGCTTTCCTTTGATGGACAGATAAGTTCCCTTTGAGAGTTTTATTACTTTTCTATTCAGGAAGGTTCTTTTAAAGCTAGGAGTGTTGTCTTTTAATGGACTGTCGCAACACTGTAATGTACTTTTAAACAGAGCGTTAATTTTTTTCTGTCAGATTAAAAGTCGTGTAAAGTAACTGAATTTTTTTTTCTGTGGAAAAATTGTATTTATTTCACTTTTGTAGGGCTAGCATAGTGTTTTAAAGTGCATTTAACTGTTTTTCTGTCAAAAAAGTAACTTCTGTGGACTGGTAGTGTTTATTGGCAAATGCTGCTTGTCTTCCCCAGGAAAGAGGCATTATTTTTGGCTTGACCATGGAAGAGACTACCATTCTCATGGTCAGTCCTTCTTCCAGCCTCAAAAAGAAAGGAAAATAAGCAAACAGCTTTTGCCACCTCAACAAGCTAGCAATATTCCTAATCTGCAGATGGATGACTCTGATGTAGCCAACTGTTGTACCTCAGACCACTCAACGTTTACCACAGATCCCTCTAGTGTAGTAACTACGGCCACTATGGGCCAGGGTTTAGCTGCATCCTCTGTGGCAGTTGGTGACCCCTAGGTGGACAAGGGAAAACCCCTCTTGTCACTCCTGGGAGACAGAACAGGGAAGGCTTTCCTGCTGTGTTAGAATGCTGTGCCCATGCCAGGGGAAGCTGCTGCTTCCATTAGTAACATTGTTGGCGCCATTTTTAATGTAAAAAACTGAAAACCTAACACACATCTACTCCTCCTCAATTTCCTTTGGATAGGAGAAGTTTATTAGGCCTGGATCAAGGTTTAATGCAGGCTGTTGATCTTTCTTCTAAAATAGTTTCTGGCAAAAGAAAGCAGGATTCCTCTTTTATTGAAGAGATTCAAAATTCTGAATCTGAAAAGGAAGATGAAAGGACAGACAGAGTTTTTTTTCCTCATATTTCTGATTCAGACTCAGAGGAGAGCTCAGCTTCTGATTCTTCATATGGGGTTTTTCTTTCTCTAAGACTTTTGCTAGAATGCACCAGTGTTTTCATTGGGAGAACACTGAGGTTTCTCAGGCTTTCAGAAAATATTATGAGTTGTTACAGAAGGATTTTTCAGAACTTACACCCAGTCCCCCTGTTCTCTGTACTTTAGAGGATGTGTGTTACTGCCTGCAATTCTTCTATCAGTCATCCAACTGCCCTTAAAAAGGGAAATAGAGTGTATAAAGTTCTTCAGATGTTAAAATTTTTATACACAATTCTCATACCTGACTCAGCAGCTATAGCTTTAGTTTATCACACTGTGCTAAGCACTTAATTACTTCCAATTTTACACTTTCTGATAAGGATGGGAAAATTATTGATAGGTATGGGGGAACGTGTATACATCTGAAACTTTGATTTTCAGAATTTTCAACTGTCAGGCTCATCTGTTAAAATTTGCTCTGACAAATTGTGAAAGTATGAAGAATGTTTTATCTGCAGTTTCTTCTTGTGAGGAAAAATCTACTTTAAGTAAGTTTTGTCTACTGCAGTGGTCACTACTCATTGCTTACAGTGTGTGTGTAACCCTGTTGATACTTCTTCCAGGCCTGTGGCCAATGTTACTATTTTGAGAACACCTCTCAGATGACGTTAAAAATTAGATTTTAAATTCTCCCTTGGACAGAAATTTAATGTTTTGTTCCTCTTCTGCAGAGGTGATCAAAAAGTATGATAAAAGGAATAAGCTGATCCAGGAAATATCTGAGATTTTACAGCCCTCCATTTTCAGATTTTCCATTGGTTTTCTATCTCCTCAACCAATTTTGGCAAAACACAAATCAACATTCTTAAAAAAAATACAGGTAAACACATGTTTAAGAAGAAATGGCAAGGGGGTTCCAAAAAAAGTCTTGAACCTCCCAAAACCAAGGACAGTCCAACAAGTCATTCAAGAGACCATGTGACCTCCTCCTACCGTGACACATTTTTCTTCCTCCAGAAAGTCTGAATCTTTACTTTTCTCTTTGTTAACAGATTGCTTCAGACAAATGGGTTCTGCAAATCATTTGTCAAGGTTACAGATGACAGTGGGAGAAATTTCTCCTTTCTAAGGGTGATATCTCATCCAGATCAGACTAATTTCAGATCAGATTTGTTCCCAATGGTTCTTCCTCACACGCTGTCCTAAGGAGTGATAGAATCAGCACCCCCTTCCTAGGTGGGGGAGCATTTTTATTCAAGGATGTTCCTAGTGCCAAAGAAAGAGACCAGTTCTGGATGTTTCTTTCCGAAACCAGTTTGTGATTGTGCCCAGTTTCAAAATGATGTCACCTCTCAACCTGTTACTTCTTCTTCCTCTTTCAAGTTTCCTGGCAACAATAGACTTAAAAATGATTATCATCACATGCCTACTCATACAGATGGAAAATGTTTCTTAAGGTTTTGTGTGTCTGGGTCACATTATCAGTTTTGCAGTTATCTACTGCACCAACAGTGTTTACAAAGTGTCTAGCTCCAGTTATAGCTCATTGCAGGCTACATGGTATCCACTATTTTCCATAGTTAGACAACTTACTTATCTTTGCAGAGTTGTTTCAAAATGTCAGAAATCTCTGTTTTGTATGAGAGATCTCTTGTACAAGCTGGGATTCAAAAGAACATTCAAAAGTCTTTCTTGATGCCTTTACACAGGGTTATGTTCTGCAGGAAACAATAGATCTTAATCTACATCTGTTTCTATGGTTTTCAACTCAGACTTTGGTCACTGCAAGGGAATACCTTAGGATTTTGGATCTCCTAGCATCTATGTTTCTCATTATACCCCTTGGAAGTCTCCATATGAGAAAGATACAGTGGTATCTGAAATCTCCTTGTTCCCAGCACCAACACCCTTTAACTTTTCAAATCCCAGTACTGGGGTTTGTTAGAAGATAAATTGTTTCGTAGAGACAACAGATATCCTTAAATCCAGGTCTCCCCTTCTCCATCCCTGTCCCAAAGCAGTCAATCATCACAGACATTTCAGACTTTGCTGGAGCAGTTTCAGGAAGGATAAACTTGCAGGGGGTGTGGGACAGCAAGGACAGATACAAGCATCAAGGTACTCATCTCACTGAACCATATTTGGTCCCTGTGACTTTTTCATGTGGTTACAGACAATACCACCATCATGTGGTACACCAACAAGCAGGGGGAAACCAGGTCATACCCCCCTTTTCAGACTAGCAATGTTAGCTTGGGATATATAGCTTTACAATCTCACTCTACAGGCATCCTACATTCCATCGTAGAAAAACTGTGTGGAGGAAGTGCTGAGAAGGACCAAGGCAAACCCTCAATAATGGAAACTAGATCATGGGGTCTTCTGAGATTTGATCCATCTGTGGGGAGTTCCTCAATCCAACCTCTTTGCCTCTTCTCTGAAAAATCAACTGGCAAGATTCCCTTCCAGGACTCCATGCAAGTAGGCCTGGAAGACAGATGCCTTTTCTTTTCCTTGGACAGGAATGTTTGTCTATGCACTTCTACCATTTCCAGTAATATTCAGGCTACATCTGAAGATTTAGAAGGAATCACCCAAGATCATTGTGGTGACTCCTTTCTGGCCCAGGCAACCATGGCTCTCCCTTCTTTTGGAAATGACCAGGGGCAATTCTCACAAGCTTCCTCACAGACTGGATCTACTCACACAAGAACAAGTGTATTTGATACATGCCTACATCAATCAACTTTAGTTGACTGCCTGGATGATAGGGTCTTAATTCCTTTTAGGCACCTGTTTACTAAGGATGTGCAGCAGGTACTGATGAAGGCAAGAAAGCCTGTTCCAGAAAATCATATATTAGTAAACAGAAAAGGATTTCTAGCTGGTACCAACAATATAAAAAGCACCAATTCAGGGATAGTCATTCTCTGGTTCTACAATATTGGTGTGAGCTACTATCCTATGGCCTTTCTTATTCCTTTATCAATGTTCACTATTCATCCATTTCAGCATGTCTGCCTGTGAATCCTCCTCTTTCAGTGGAGTGTCATATCAACATGTTCATGAAAGGGGTTTTGCATAACAGGCCTCCATGAAAACTAGTGGCCCCTCCTTAGGATCTTAATTTTGTGTTAGTGAAGCTAAATACACTTGTTCCATTTGAACCAGTAAATTTGGTTGACTTAAGGTACTTAAAATGGAAAACAGTTTTACTGATTGCTCTGACCTATGTAAGAAGGGTACCTGAAATGAAAGCTCTTGTGGTGAGTCATCCTTATCTCATTTTCCATAGAGACAGAGTTTACTTAAGAACTAATTCTTTTTTATGCCTAAAGTTGTATCCCGGTTTACTTTAAGCCAAACTATCAGTCTCCCCATTTTTTTTCTTTAATCTAAAAATGAGGGAGAAAGGATACTCCATACATTAGATGTCCACAGACAACTCAGGTACTTTCTTGCTAGAACTAAACCTTTTAGATCTTCAGATCATTCATTCATTTATTTATTGTGACGTTAAGAAGAAGGGACAACATGTGTCAAAACAGACTATTTCCAAATGGTTGTCTAAGGCTAAGGCTATTACCTTTTGTTATACCCATCATGACAAAATTATTCCAGGCAGGGTAATGGCTTCATCTGTGGCTTTTTGGAAAGGATTGGATTCTAGAAGTACTTTAGAAGTTTCTACTTTGTCCTGTGTACATACTTTTATAAAGCACTATAAGCTTAATTCCTTCTCTTGGTCCATATCAAGCTTTGCTAGGACCATTTTCCTTCCACCTCCAAGATATAGTTAGTTAAGGTAATCTATTCATATAGCTAAGGCTACTGCAACAGTGATCAATATAATGAACATACTACAGTAGATATTCAAATTATCACTGCATTAGCTGCTCCCTCCCAACATCCCATCCCCCTTGTTTTTTGTTGTTGTTTTGTTTTTTGCCAGGCTAAGGACATTTATTTTTTGTTATTCATAACATTGCCCTTTCAAGGATCCGCTACCTCTCTGTGCTGGCAGGAAAGCTCTGAAGATCTTTGCACCCAAACTTGTGTTTTAGTCATTTCAGCTTGAGCTGCCTGACAGTTTGGGCATGTGGAAGGTACCTTGAAGTTTTGGAAGCTGTCTGACTGTTATATCCTTGGCAGGATAAAACTTATATAGCTATGACTGCAGAAGTGATCATTCAGACATCTACTCTTATGGTAAGTTTAACTTACACAGCTGTACTTTCTAGTAGTACTAGGTGAAAATGCAAGTACCTGACTAATGATACACTGCAATTATTTACTAACTATATAGCAATTTATGCTGCTTTCTCAAAAATGAACATTTATTGTATGTAGTTGGGACTGGATGTAGTATGTTAAATTAAATTTGCTCTGAATTTTTTTTTGTACGACTTAATTTACAAATTTTAATAAACTGAATACAATCAGCTATGCTTTACAACACTCACACATAATTCCTATACTAATTAGTATATGTTATATTAATAACAGGAAATCTTATGTTTATCAACACTAAACTTAAACTAAACTGGGATTCAATCAAACTACAGCTCTGAAAATCATTTAAATTCAGCACTTGTTTACTACAAGTCATTACACAACACAGTTACATACATTAACACATACAGGCATGCATACATAGCTATCCTGATACTGAAATAAATCTGCATCAGTCTTGCTATATAGTATATAACTGTAACTGAAAATGGCTTCACTTGTATTTTTATTAGCATTAAACATTACACAAAACCGATTTCTAAGCTTCTTGTTCTATCTGTACAAACAGTCCTAGCCAAAATAACATCACATACTCTTTTTTAGACTTGATTATGCCCAAATAAGTCTAATGTCTTCTTGCCAACACTTTTTTTTACTTATATGGCACTGTCCCATTAGCTGCTTTGAATAGTAAATGTATTGAACTAACCTCTTTTTCTTTTAAATTTCTTTTTATTTGAAGTATAATATTTTTGCCAAACATTACATGAATTCAAAAATGAAAAACATGTGTATACAATTCTTAAACCTATAAATATCAAAACATTATTTAACTATATACATTGGTGTCTATACAGAAAAAGCAATGGATACATTTAATTACATTATGATGAAGCAGTTCATAAATCTTTGTGAATTTTTTCAAATATTTCCAATATTTTCATCCAAGAGTTATAAAGTGATGTAGGTCTGGATGTTCTGTTCTGTTCTGTGGAAGAAGTCATGCTTTTCCAATGTATGGTGATAATTTTGCGTGCTACTGCCATCAGTGTCCATAGTAACTTGAAATATTTTTTGGTACACAGTCCGGGACAGGGGTGTTGAATAAAATCATTGATTTTGTTAATTGAAAGTTATCATTTAAGCCAATCTGAAAAAAAATAATTTATATTTTTCCAATACAAGGTGAGACATTTACAATCATAAAAAATATGTTGCCAGTCAGCACTTACTTTAGTTTGACATCTCCAGCATTTGTCTTCACTAGCAAAAAATGTGGCTAACTTATGTGGTGTGTAAAACCTTCTGTTCAAATATCTCCAAGTAAATAATTGCCAATATATTGACAAAGTTGATTGTTTTGATGATTTTAAAATACTCTTTTTCTCCTCTTTATTAGGAGGGGTGATTGTTTATCTGTGTATAATAATCCCAGAGATTATCTACATAGTAGACTCTTGTTTTTTTAATAAGTTTATAAATATTAGTCAGGTAACCATTGCCTTGATAAGGTTTATTTGTAATTATAATAAAATATTCGACAAATTCTGGAAGTTTGTCTGATTGTTACTTGCATTTGTTCAGTTCTAGTTATAAGATATTGTCTTAGATTTTGTAAAAGTAGCCATGAATCTTTATTCATGTGATATTTGTTTATTATTTGCTCATTAGATATTTTCCCTCGCTCTATCAGTTGATGCCAATAAATTATCATACCTTTATTTCGTGTATTTATCTTTTGAATTTGAGATGTATCAAGAATAGCAGGTGCAAAGGCTATTGGGAAGGTCAGAAAAAAACAAGAATTAGTATTTGGGACTTTATATATTTTTTAAATGTTGTTAGGGTGATATTTATATATTTTGATGGTAATTTATTATTTTTAATTTTCCCTATTAAGTGATTTTTTTAGTAGCCAGTCTATAGGTGATGGTATAATAGTTAAATATTCTTGTAAATGATTTTGGCTAAATTCCATATAAATCTGTTTGTGTAATTGTTTTCAAATAGGTATGTAATGGTTATTTAACCATAAAGTTATATTTTTAACAACAGATGATGTAATATATGTCTCTATGTCTGGTAGATTAATTCCTCCTTCTTCCCAATTTGGTAGATGTTTATTTAAAGCAATTCAAGGTTTATTTGGGTACCATAAGAAGTTTAGTGTTATTTTGTTGAATCTTTGGATGATATATTTGGGAGGAGGTAACGATAAACTTTGTATTAGATATAATACCTTGGAAAAATGACTGATTTAATGAGATATAATCTGTCTCCCATTGTATATATATTTGTATATATTTGTTCTGGTTAGATATTGCTTGCTCTATTTTATCTAATGATTTTTTATAGTTAAATATAAGTGAGTCTGTTAAGTCTTCATACAGATATATACCCAAGTATGTTATTTTGTTGTCCACTGCTATGAATTCAGAAATTTTATTGCTTATAAGTTTCTTTTTGGTGTTGCATGACATGATTTTTGTTTTATTTTAATTGAAGTGTAAACTTGAGACTCTTTGAAATTCCTTTATGTCCGTAAATAAAGCCTGTAAAGATGTATTACTGTCTGAGAGGGTTAGAAGTATGTCATCAGCAAAAAAGCTGTAGCTTAAGGTTCAAAGTTTTATTAATATATATATATATTCCTTTAATGTTGTTGCTTGACATAATTTGATTTGCAAATGGTTCTGTTATTAGGGTGAATAGTAGCGGTGATAATGGGCAACCTTGTTTAGTTCCCATTTTAATTTGTATAGGGCCTGATCTATATGATCCTAATTTAACATATGCTGTAGATTCTTTATATAATGCTTGAATGAGAGAGTTAAAGGTTGTGGGAAATTTATATTCATTTAAAACTAATGCTAGAAAGTTCCAGTTAACTGAATCAAAGGCTTTGTTAATGTCTAGAGAAATTATGTTTAAATCAAAATTTATTTTGAATAATCTATTAATATTAAAATTCTTTTAAGGTTGCCATATGAATTCTTTCTCTTAACAAAGCCTGTCTGGTCTTCATGGATTAACATGGAAAAAAATGCTTGATTCTGTCTGCATATATTGCCATGAACATTTTATAATCTATGTTTAATAATTATATTGGCCTATATGATGAGCATTGTTTCTCATCTTTGCTTGTTTTAATTATGGGGGATATCAAAGACTATTTCCAAGAGGGTGGGATAATTATATCTTGTTTAACTATGGTATATACTTTCAAAAGTAAGGATATAGCCTGATTAGGTATTAATTTGTACATTGCAGGTAATATATATTTGTTCTTGTGTTAACCTAGTAAGAATTTTATTTTCAAGATACTTTTCTATATCTTCAGAGGGTATTTCTTGAGAGTTTAAAAAGTTATCAGAGTTGTATTGTAGTCTAAATGCTTCCAAAATACTATTTAGGTCTGTTACTTTTTCTTAGAATTAGGTATATAAAATGCTTTAATTTGTTTGGATTTGATTTTTTTTGTTCTGTTTGATAATTGTTTCTGATGCTTTGGATTTGTAGAATAAGAATTTAATTTTATCTTTTCTACATTAATCATAATCTTATAATGCAATTTTTTTTATATTTGCTATTGGTTTGTAATAGTTCCTGAATTAAGTCTACATTTCCTTTCTGTACTTCAAGTTTCAGTTTATCAGCTTTCTTTTGTAATTCTAATATATGTTAATGTACCAAGATAATCCCTCCTATATATATATATATATATATATATATATATATATATATATATATATATATTTTTGAGTCCCAAATATATATTTCAGAGATATCCCCTGTTATATTTAATTCAAGAAATGTTTTAATTTCATTTTCAATAATTCTTTAAATTCTGTTAATTTTGTGATATAAGAAGGTATTCTTGTAATAGATCTTGTATCTGCATGCTTTAGTTCTAAGTCAAAAACTAGAGCGTTATGATCCAATAGTGAACAATTTATTATTTTAACTCTTGTAATTTTTGTTATTAAGCCATTGGATATGTATACCCTATCTATTCTAGAGTTAGTCCTATGTCTGTGTGAGTAAAAGGAGAAAATTAATGAGTCTAAGTCAGCAAATTAATTTATATATTTTATGTTCATTGTGTCTGTGAACTTTAAGAGTGCCTTTGATATAGGTAGTTTTCTTCTTGCAGATATTGAATCTGTGTCCTTGTCTTCTGTTATGCAATTAAAATCTCCTGCTATTACCAAGCTACCTTTAGCTAAATGGATTATTTCTTCAAAGTGATGCTTTCAAGTTGAAGTCTGGTATCCAGTATACATTTACTAAAGTATAGATTTTCTTATTCAATTCCACAGGTATGAGACAAAACATACCAGCAGTATCACAATAGGTATTAATTATTCTGGGAGATATGATTTCATTACGTATTAATATGGCTACTCCTCTTTTCTTTTGTTTATATTGACAGCTTGCTAGTACTGTGTAAGTATTATTATTTATATTGTTTATATCAATGCCTAACAGCTGTGTCTCTTGTAAAATACTATTTGTGGTTTATGTAAGTTTATATATTTGAATAAAATTCTACTCTTATTACTATTATTCAGGCCATCGACATTTATAGATAAGCATTCATATTTTACTTTATGTTTGATTTCTATGATAGTTTATGAAAGTAATTTTGATCCTTGGTTTTGCTTTATAAAAATGTTTTGATTCTTTCTTCATACATGTATTCTGTATATTTCCTGTAGACACCAAACCATTAAAATGAAAAAAAGAATAAACTGCTAAACTTATGATTTCAAGTCATAAAATACAATCCCTAACACTATGAGGTATTATACCTCTTTGCCTGACTAGTAGAACTACCTAGGCAAACCTTCTTATCTTGTGTATCGTGTTTAGGTTACTCTCGTTTAACAAAATCAGTATAGGTTCACAGGTTTATAGGCTATCTGCCCGAAGGCATTTATAAGCCTAGCCAGAATGTGTTGGCTTTCGCTGCCCCCTTAGATTAGTTCCCTGTGCCTCTGTCCAGCAGAGCCACTGAAGTGATCCCTGGGGTAAACTTTCTGTTTCCCATCCACTCGTCAAGGTTTCTTTTGAAGAGTGTTAGCGAGGAGCTCTGCCTAATGCAGATTGGAATCATGTTCCAAAGCATGGAAAGTCTCTGAGACAGGAATCTATCTATCCAGCATGTCCTATTTATTGTTGTGGTGAGGCTTAGATCCCTAGAGTGTGTGGCTCGAGGGGATAAGGTTTTCTTTAGGTGGAGCATGTCCATCAATTCTGGGTTGGACATGGCCTTGTATGTCAGGCAGAGATCACCTCTGAGTAGACGGTATGCAACCAAGTACAGCTGGATTTTCTTCAGTTGAGCTGCATAGGGCATCTGTTTGAGGCCAGTGATCCACTTGGTGAGGTACTTCTGTGGCCTTTCCAGTTGTTGCAGGTGTCTTGTAAAGTACATCCCAAATGGGGCGTTGTACTCTATGATGGGTCTGATGAGTGATGAGTAGTGGGGCACAATGACCTCTTTTGATCTGGATGCAAACCCTTTTGTGATTAAGTGGGCCACGTAGAAGGATTTTCTAACCACTTTGGCAATTTGAAACTCAAAACAGATAAAGAGACAAACTGTATAATCCAAAAAAACAGGGATATAAACCACAAAACGGCATCCAACAAAGAATAGTCAAGTCCTTTAATTAGATTTCTAATTAAAGGACTTGAATATTCTTTGTTGAGTGCCATTTCGTGGTTTATGTCCCTGTTTTTTGGATTATACACTTTGGCAATCTGATTATCAAAGGCGAGATTGCTATCAACTTGGGTCCCCAGATCCCTTATTACGTCTTCCGTATTTAGGAGACTACCACCTATGTGGTAGTTTGTGAGTACTTTGTTTTTTCCAAAGGGGATGACTATGCACTTTTTGGCATTTAACTTAAGGCCATGATTTTGACACCATGTATCCGTCTCAGTGAGACCCTTTTGGTGGATGTCTGTGTCAGTCTGAGAGTCAATTATAGCCCCTAGTTTGCAGTCATCTGCAAACTTGGTCAGCCATAGTCCTCCTGTGCTTGCCTGTACCTCTGAGAAGTATATGCTGAACAGGAGGTATCCTAGGACTGAGCCCTGGGGAACACCACTTGTAACTGGTTTAGAGTCGGACCTAGCTCCTGCAACTATCACCATGGGGGTTCTGTCCATGAGCCAGCTGGAAACCCATCTTGTGATGTAGGGGTTTATGTTCAGGCTAGTGAGCTTATCTATACTACCAGAATGGGGAATGGTGTTGAAGGCCTTTGCGAGGTCTAGGTAGGCTGTGTGTACCACCTTTCCCTCGTGTATAGCCTTGGTAACTGTCTCAAAGAAGTTCATCAGGTTTAGGAAGCATGATCTGTCCTTAACAAAGCCGAACTGGGTAGTGTCCAGTGTTTGGAGGTTCCCAATGTCTCTGCTAATGAGTTCCATGATGATGCACTCCATAGCCTTGCAGACCAAGCTAGTTAGGCTTATAGGGCAGTAGTTCCCAATGTCTGTTGTGGCTCTATCTTTGTGGAGTGGAATAACTGTTGCTGTGTGCCACTCTATGGGAACATAGCCTGTGGAGAGGCTGAGTTTGAACAGTGTGTTTAGGTGAGGGGTTAGTTCATCTTTGAGCTCATGTAGGACACAGCCTGGGACACCGTCTGGTCCCATTGATGCTGTGTTTTTGGCTTTGGAGAGGGCTGTTTTAACCTGAGTGTCTGTGATTTCAGAGACTCTACATTCTTCTGGTATGGTTATGGGCCCTTTTGGGGGTGAGAGGGGGGGTGAAGTTTGCGTTGAACCTGTCTGCCAGGATGTTGGTGATATCGGTCAGTTCAGTGTATTTTGTGCCATTCTGCACTAACTCCGAGCAGATCCGAGCATTACCACTTAGATTCTTGACATAGCTAAAGGATGCCTTGTAGTTATCTTTGGAGTCCTTGGCAATTTTTCTTTCGAAGCTCGCCTTGGATGATTTTATGAGGGATCGTAGTTTCTTGCTGATACTGATCAGGGTGTTTTCCCTTCTTGGGATTTTACTCTTTTCTGTACTAGTTTCCTCCTTCTATTGTATAGCTTGTTTATGGCAGGAGTTCACCAGGCTGGTTTCCTTTTCTTGGAGGAGTGAGTCTTGGTTTTGCTTGGGATAGCACGATCCATGCATTCTTGTAGGTGCCCGTAGAATGCATTAGTAAAGGAATTTGCAGCTTGGACAGCGTTATCCTTTAGTATGGGGGCTTTGAAACTTTCCACCTTGGATATTATTTACATACCCTAAAAGAATGATATAGTCAGCTAATAAATGAATATATGAAAAAATGTATTGAAGCATTGTTAACTACACATCTAAAGTTCGTAACATGCTTAATATAGTAAGTAATGTTGCTCTTATTTTATGTATAAGTTTGTTTAGAGATAGATAAATAAGTACAAGGCTAACTGCCCTTATGGACCATTCTAAGCCTAGCTAATCACCCCACATGAGAATCAAATCCTGCATCTTGTGTTTGTAAACACCATAACCATTATGCCAACCTCCCACCCCTCTAATCAGTATTTAAAAACAAGACATTCAAACTTAACATTTAAAATAACAAAGACAGCTTAATATCAGTAATAAATTTTTAAATAAACATTTCCATCTGTACATATGTATTGAATATAATCAAAAGAACAACAAAAAGAAAAACAGAGCTATACATATTCACCATATGGACCATTAATAGTGGAATAGTGCTATATATGGCTTAATGACCCTTGTTTCTTTTTTCCCTTTAAACATGTCCATAAAATTATAGTATGCATCCATATAATAAAAATAAATTGAAATGTATCTAAGTCATAGGTCTATGTATGTATAAAGGAAGGTTTGAAGTTCATTAGTACAATTACATAGTCAGACTTCAAATGCAGCACCATTTTGTTTTAGTGTCTGCTGCTTATGCAAATGTAATGCAATCAATGTGTGTGTGATAATGCAGATGTAATGTGTCTTAGATAATTATCTTTTCTTTTCAAATGTGCGTGTTAACTTGCATCTTTCATGGTAAAAGAAGAGGTGTTCATAATGAGGAAAATGACTATCAGCTGGTGAGATGGGGAGATAAAATGAGATTGCTTGCTCATTTCTTAAGTCCCAATGCAAAACAAGCCAAGTGAGTTCAGCCACTTTTAGTTTAGGCTTATAGAATAGCCAAAGGAGTTGAACTACTGCCCTGAGGGCATATAAAATGGCTAGAGGAGTTATACTACTGCCCAGGGGAATCAGTTCAACAAAATTTATCTATGGGGGGTGCAAGATATAGGTCAGAAATGGAGGTAAGGAAACAAGATCTAACAGATAAGCAGTGCATATGGATTCCATATCCTGAAATGTGGTAGGATTTTCTTATCAGATTTTTTTTTTATTAGAAGTTAAAATGTTTGAATGTTCAAAAAGCCCTTCTACAGGACATTAAACTAAGGAACAGAAAGGCACAAAAGTTATAAGAACTGGAATTAGCATACATGGTGACATGCCATAATTATGTTGGAGGTAGTAGAGGGTGAACATTTGGAGAGGTTATGTGGCAAAAAGGAACATACCAATAACCTGTTCAGTTTGTCTAGAATATATAGACTGGTCTCTGTATGTGTTGTACAATAAATACATTTTATTATTATAGAAAAGCGGACTGTTCATCATACTGAGTCAGTATAGATTCCATGCTTTTCACCTGTACTTGGCTTAGTTTCAATTAGCTTGATAAATTCACAGTTGTCTGAGTTAAAGAAATACCTGATTGCTATTTCTGTGAAAATGTGCTGTTTATGAATGTATGACATAAAGGAAACATCAATGAATCAGCACTTTAAAAACTGTTAGATGCTTTGTTCTTCCACACCCCTCTGTCTGCATGACAATACTACGTGTGTTAACAAATTCAAAGCTGTGGGTTGATTTACTTTATACTTTTCTGCTGATTGTTTTGTGTATCATAGCAAGATACTTATTAATAACAATGGGATTCCTACTTATGAATATCACTATAACAAGGTTATTTATTACTGACTTTTGGAGTGCGATCAGTATAGTCCATGTATTACAACATCAAAAATAATAATACACACATTGTAACATTTTCCCTCATTGCTTATACAGGACTAAATGATTATGGTGCAAAAACAAACCTGGCCAATATGCACATCTTTACTCATTATGAAGCATTTTCAAAGTATCGTCTTGTCTACATAACACATCAAACTGCCCAGTCCTTAATCATCAGCAACCCAACATACTAATTGGCAGTAATAAGTGTTGGCAGTGACAGACAGTTGTGTTAATGCTGCCAATAAACCAAATTGCAATGGCCCCATAAATTATCCTGGATCGTTAAGGTAAGAAAGCACCTGGTGTCTGATGTAAATAGTGATATGATTGGTTGTGTGCATTTTGCCAGCAGAATGTATAAAGGGCAATCAGAAATTTATCAATGATTAATGATAAGTAGTACTATTTATTTATTTATTGATGAAGCAACTTATAGTGAAATCGCTGAATGATACTGCATGTCTAAATGCTTGTTTCTGCAGTGATACAATATTTGGAGGAGCCTTATCTTTCTTTCTTCCAAAGATGACTTGTAATGATAAAATATACTAGTACTGGTCACTTCTAAGAGCACTATATAGTATCCCCTGTTATTTCTGAAAGTTCCAAATTAAAATTCAGATGAGATCTAAGAGTCAGATTTGCCAAATGATTTACGCTGTGCAGACTGTCAGAAAGTACATTGCTACAGCTTACAAAGTCATAATTTTTTACTTAGGTGTAGTGTTCCTTGTGCTGGGTATAACTAAGCGTGCATGCAGGGGGACACCCCAGGATGAAAGGTATGCAAGGAACAGTTGCTTCCCACATTAAATAATTCTGTTTTGCAAAGTTTTCTTTTTACTGTGTGCCTTCTGTGAAATGGTAGTCGTGAGTATGAGTTTGCTTTCAACCTCAGACTGTGAATTGCAATTAAAAATTAAAGAGCTAAGATAAATATAAATAAATATATTAAAGACTATAAAGGAGAGACACAACAGTACTGTTGCTTTAAGAAGGAAGTGTACTTCCATGTTCTGGGTCTCTGCTTTATGAGGTTTTGATTGCAGACTTTCAGGAGACATCATACGCAAGGAGGGAACGGTCGCAGAGTGGGATCAGCTTTCCTGATGTGGATAATGTATTAAATTTGATGTAATCATCTCGAGGACCAGGCGGGAAGGAAAATATGTTTTTTCTCTCTTTTGATTAAGGTAATGTACTCATGGCTGTAGTGTATTACCCACTGTTAGTGTAAAAATGTAGATGTATCTATTTTCTATATCAGCTACATATTACAGCAAACCACTACACAAACGGAAAAAGTAAATGAATCACTCCTAAACATATTTTGTTTTAGTTCAAAGTTTCTAATACTTATAATGAAACATGTTATATAACATGGCACATAACAATACATTTTGAACTGTATGATGGCTGTATTAGTTCATTTTATCAAAAACTTAACTAAACATTTATAAGTCAGTGAAATTACTCCTATGGTATTTTTGGGATGTAATAATATTCATTATTAAAGCAATAGTTGTTGGTCGTTTCTGTAGCTAATCCAATTAAATTAGAGCGTGCAAATCTGAACATTTAGTTTAAGACTGTATCTAATAAAGAACTTCAGTTTTTACAATGCATTTAATCTAGCAATTAAAGGCTTGTCAAGCACGCGTATGTCAGTGGATGCTCGTATAAGGACTTATCTATTTGTTGATGTTTTACATGTTGACTATATGGAAATCTCTAAATGTTGATGTATATATGAAATAGAAATTAATTAAAAAAATGATTATAGAAATGAATTTGTTCCATTTTTAAATAAATATAATAGTATATAATAAATAATTGTAAAAGGGGTACCTGTTTCAAGATGGTTTGAAAACAAGAAGACTTTTTGTTGCTTCTGTATCATTGTTTAAACATTAACAATATACAGTATATAAATGTTTATTTGTCCTTCAATTTTTTCTTCTTTTGTTCAACAGTCTTCCAGTTGTGTGCTTCAGCATTTCTTTTGGGTGTACTGTTTGTCCATTCCATAGATTCTTCTTGTGTTAAGATGTTGTTGTTAGAAAGGTATTTTATTGCTGAGTCCAATGTTTCAAAGATTTTTATTCCCTCTGGCAAGAAGATTCTCAGTCTTGCTGGAAACAAAAGATGAGTTTTCAATTGCTTCTTTTTTAGTAGTTTTATTACTGGTAGGAATTATTTTCTTTTGGAAAACACTTTTACAGAATAGTCGTTATCAAATCTGATTAGAACATCTTTATATTTGATGGGTGAATTTGCCCAGGCATTTCTTAGGATAACATCTTTGTCTTGAGTAGAAAAAAGTCTCACAATTATGGATCTTGGTTTATTTTTGATTGAAGAGGTATTTCCAGAGGTTGTTAATGATCTGTGTGCACGTTCTATGCCATAGGAAAAGGCTACGGGTAATTTCACTATATCTGGTATCCAGGTGGTGGGAAAATTTATTATGTTGTCCCCTTCTGTTTTCTCTGGTAAGCCATATATCCAGATGTTATTTCTTCTTGTTCATTTTTCCATTCATCAAGTTTATCTATTAAGTAAGTATTCTGCTGTAATAAAAATTCTGTTTGATGTTCCACGTAGTCTTGATTCAATGTCATTTAATGACTGTTCCATAAGTGAAATTTGCCCTTTCTGCTGTGTAAACATTTCCTGAAGTTGTTCAAGTTGCTGTGAGCATTTTTCCTTGAAAGTATCTATTTTGTTATCCATCTTATCAATTTTGATTGTGAGTTCCTGTATATTAGATATAAGTGAATATAGTTCCTTTTTGACGGCAGAGTCCTGAGCTGAATTCTTAAGGTGACTCATGTTGTATAGCTTATTGTAGTGTTGTTCTTCCAGCAGTTAATTTAACAGGAATAATCCAAAGATAGTCAACGAAATTTCTTCTGTAGATGCTCCAGGGTAATACAAAGTTGTTAGTAATAGAAATGTCCTCAAATTGTTCCTTATTTCATAAAATTCCTGTCAGGAATAGTAATGAGGTACGAGAGCTGAAAGAAAGTGCTGTTACCAGATTAGCATCTTGGCCATGCCCCGCCCCCCCCCAACTAACCTCTTTTTCAAATGAAAAACAATGTTGTATTATTTTCCTAGGATCAATCTCCTTTCTTTGCAACATCAAAGAGCATTTGCATTTTGGACCTTTGTCAGTACATTTCTGAAGCTATTTTAGTTTCTTTTCTGCTAAGGGTAATCTCTGTACAACCCTCTTGGCTTCTACTCCATCTCCAAGCAGCTCTGCTTCCTAATCAGGTAAATATTAATGACTCAGCATATCTGTTATGTACAAGAGATTTACTGGCTTATGAATTACTCTCAAATCATATTTCTGTAGATGCAATAGCATTATTTGCAATTTGACTGGTTTCTTGTTAAACAGCTTCTTCAATGCACTCTGTAGTGACTTATGGCCATCTTCTATGCTTCTTTTCCATAAATATGCTGACACATCTCGCAGCCATAGACTGTTGCTAGCTATTCCTTTTCTTTATAAGCATATACTGTGAGATCTGGTAAAAGCACTTGACCAATAGGCATCTGGTTTATTTTCTTATGAAGATGCACCATCAGTTCCATTATGGGTGACATGTACATGCAGGTGGCTTATTCAGATCTAAATGCTTCACTGTGGTAACGTCACTAAATGAGCAAACCTGTTTCTTAGTCATCCCTTCAATAATATTCCAAATCTTATTCTAATTATTTACTTAACAGCACACCTATTCCTAGCATATTTAGGAAAGACTTTGTAAGATATCATATCATGCACAAGAATCCAATAAGTAGTAGTTTATCCTCATGCAGTGATATACGACCCACATCACTGATGTCATAAGCTAGTTACTAGCCTTTTGAATTTAAAATGTGATCCAGAAATGCCATCTGATTTTATTAATGAAGTAATTCTTGTGGAAAGTCAATACAGACATCTAGAAATTCTGATAGATCCAAAATTAAAGTAATACATTTTACTCTGTTATGAAAAGCCAGTCATGTAACTAGAACTTTCCTATACTTTTTAAGGTATGTCACTTATGCTGATGATCTCAATTTTTAATACTTTAAATAGGCCTGGTCATGAATAAAATACTCCTCTGTGGAACCCACATGAGAAATTTCTTATAAATAAATTAGAGACAATCAAATGAAGATGTACTAAAAAGATCCAGAGGTTGCTGAAATTTAATTGTGATTCTATTTTACATAACAGTACAGAGTAACATTTGTCATGTCCTTTAGGGAACAAGCATTGATATCTATGTGACTGTTTTGTTTGGGATGGACTTGTTCATTCTTTATACTTAAAGGTGGGTACTATGAAAATGATGGAATCCAAATTTAAAGCAACAAAAATATCTGTTTGTTTCTCTGACAGATTTTTAGATTTCTGAAATTCCATTCCAGGAAATATTGAGAAGTGGAAACTGCAGTGGTCCAACATGTGAGTGAAGAAAGCCTAGGTAATTGGGGTCCCCTAGTTACAAATAGAATCAAGGAGTGGCGCACTCGCTGTTAAAGGGTGAAGATGTCCAAATTGGATCGGTTGGGGGTGTGTATTGTCAGCCTAAAACTGTGTCACCTGATCCCTTTTGTGGATCATGTGATCCCTCTCCTGTTTTCAGATGGTCAAGTGGGGTTGAAGGCTGCACAGATGGCCCCTTGGTCCATCAATGTGTCTTTAAAAAGACTGAAAAGTTGGTTCCGGTCATAGAATCTTATCCCAGTTTTTCAGTGTGAAACAAATTTCCCTGGGAGGTGCTGATCTGTTAAGGTTGTCTGACATTTAGCAGATGTTCTCTTGTCTGGGAATTCTCAAGAGTCTTGATAAAGACTGCCCAGACATGTTTAGATTAAGCCAGCCCTAGTTCATAGTCTGGTGCTCGTTGTTGTTTGAACAGGTTAGAGAAATACAGGCAGGCTTTAAAAATATATACAAGCATCCAATTTTCTTGTAGAGAAGACAATACTCAATTATCAGTTTCAATGCTTTAAAGGCAAATGAGCGCTGCTTAAATGTACAGGTTAAATGGATTGATGCCTTGGTTATATACACCCAGAATTAGTGGGTGTTTCCCATTCAGGAAACTCCAATTGGACAAGCTTTGGTGGGTTAAACCTTTATTATTAAAGTCAAATTGCTGGATCCATCCTGGTGTGTGTGTGGGGGGGGGGGGGGGGGGTTAACAAGAACATAGTTGTCAACCAATCAGGCTTTGAGTTTTAAAGTCAAAATCATCATGCCTGTAAAAACGAATGTAATACTAGCCAGCAGGAAAAAAATTTACTTTTTTCTAGTTAATCCTGCCCTGCTTGTGTTGTCCAAGAAGGGACTAAAAACAATAATACAGTTGCATATAAACTCCGACGTTTTATAAAAGCCTTATTACAGTGTTTTGCAAATATGAAAAATAGTATACTCTGTATTTTGCTGTGGATATCTAAGTTTTGTGGCACTTTTGTTGACCTTCTTCAGATTTGCCAAATATGCAATAATAAAGATAAAAATATGGAGCAGAAAATTTGGGAATTTAAAGCCTGGAGTGGAAAACAATAAAACATATTAATCCTGCTTAAATTGAAATGAAGTGGGGAGATTATAAGGCAGCTTAAAACCAGACACGTAAATAGAGGTAACTTGAGTGTCCCTTAGGCTTGGTGGGGGGTGCCATTAGGTATGAATTAAAGAGAGTGGGTTTAGTCAACAGGAATCTAGAGTGTTAAAAGGGCTGGAGGAGGATGTGTGTGTGTGTGTGTGTGTGTGTGTGTGTGTGTGTGTGTGTGTGTGTGTGTGTGTGTGTGTGTGTGTGTGTGTGTGTGTGTGTGTTATTACTTAGGGCCCCAATCACACAAGTGACAAAGACTTTAAAACTGCATCAACCCCAAATGCTGGAAAGGGAGCCCATATACCTGTGATCTTAGGAAGGTCAGTTAGCCAACACACAAGGAACACCAAACACAATGACTATAACCTACATCTAAACTACCAATATGATCAGCTCAAAGAAAATTAAAAATTAAAAGGCATTATTTGTCTCAATCAGGAAGAGACCTATATGAAGTTCTACAAGGAAAGAAGCATTATCCCAAGAGGACTGCAGCTAAATAAACAGCCAATATGGAAGAATATGTATAACAATAACATTATAGCTAAATGGAACGACACACTGAAGGAAGCCAGCCTCAAACTAATTGAGCTACTCCTTATGCACAACGGAACGCAGCAGAGCAAAGGCAAATCAGAGCTTGAAGAGATCGAAAATCATTGCCTCAAAGATGTGAACCACAGGGACAAATTTCATGAGATAAAGGAAAAGGTCACACTCTTTGAGACAAAAATCAAAGAAAAGAAGCTTAAGAAAATACAAAGGGACCTCACACATAACTCACGCCATGACAACCCCAAGCCAGAACCACCAACAGTAGGGAAACATGAGATCGGAGACCATGAAAGAGCCCTCCATCAGGTTTTGCAAACATGTAGAAATGATCTGGCACCAGACCCGACACTCTTCAAAACAAAGAAGAACAATGCCCAAACACCCAGCACAATTGCCAACACTGAGCCCAATGGGGCCACAGGAATGAGGACACCGAACAGACAATTACCAAGGACCCTGACTGATACCCAATGCCGCTCCGGTTTCTGCCCTCCCCCAACTCTATTATCACTGTGTTTCAAGAAAAATGTAAAGCAGACATTTGAAGGCTTGTAAAAAAAAAAACAAAGAAGAGGCTGTACAACATGAACAAACCTGAACTAGAAGCCCTTAGAGCCCTCAGCAGAGACAGATTATGCACAATAATGAAGGCGGGCAAAGGCAGAGACATCCTTGTAATGGACACCTCCACTCACAACTGCAAAATTAGGGCTCTTTTGGACAACCAGAAATTCTACTCCACCACCAACATAAACAGTGTCTGGCAAGCCTTTGAGAACCTCTACACTGAGCTCAACATCCTATATGAAGACAAACTCATCAGCAAGAAACTCCTTGATTACATGACAGTCACCTATCCTAAGCTTCTGCAGTTATTTGGCATACCCAAACCCACAAAAAACATCCTGGATCCTTCATACAGACCAGCAGTGGTTAGCGGTGGCTCCATTACCAAACCCATAGCCATATAGCAGGACGTGACATTAGCAGAGAACAACCGATCTTTTATATTGAACTCTATGGACTTTCTCCAGAAGATCAGAGGTCTAACAATACAAAGGGACTCAGTCCTTGTCACCATAGATGTTGAGGCACTCAACACTGTACTGCTTCACCAGTACTGTATCAGTGCTATGATTGAAGTATATCGGACGGACTATGCAGCATTACCTGGGGAGACAGAAGTCCTTCCAAAACTGCTCCAACTACTTCTGGAAAACAATTTCTTCAAATTTGGAGACACCATTTTCTGACAGACCACTAGTATAGCCATGGGGGTGGCCATGCACCAAGCTTAGCAAACATTTCTATGGGGAAATGGGAGGAAGAATTTGTCTACAGTTACCCATTCTATCAACACATGGCATGCTACCTATGTTTTATTGATGATACATTTATCATCTGGAATGGCAGCCAAGATCTTCTCCACAAATTTTTTGACCATATCAACACCTCTACTAATTTCCTACAATTTACCATGAAATTAAACCAAGAGAGAATAGACTTTCTCAACCTCACCATCAGCAAAACCCCAGAGAAGGAGTCCCTCACCAATGACCTCTACAGGAAACTGACCAGAGTCAACTTGCTCCTACACTTCAAAAGCATGCACCCCCATAAAATGAAATGGAATGTAGTGAAATCTCAAGGATTAAGGATCACTAGAATTTCTAAAGAGTTAGAAAGCTTCACTAAGAACACCCAAGAACTCAAGAGAGATTTTCTATTCAGGGGGTACAGCAATAAATTCCTCCACAGGATCTTTGAACCCATCATAAAGAAAGAATTAAATGGGGAACCCTTAGGGCTCCCCCCCAGACACAACCCACATAGAGAACTATGGAACATATCAACCAGACCCAATGGCCAACTAACATGGAAATAGAATACGATCCTTATGTATCCTGTAGATTACCAGGAAATAAAAAACATCATCATAGGCAACTGTCCCATTCTAACTGGCAACAGAACCATTGGACAACTTTTCCCACCCCAGTCCAAATTCACCCTAAAAGGGGACGCAACATCAGGGACTACATGGAGCAAAAACAGCTACCCAGAACACTGGAAAAAGGAGGCATCTACCCATGTAGCAATCCACCATGCACTTACAGTAACTATATGAGCAATAAGGACATTTTCTACTGCCCCAACAACTGCAAAGCCTACAGGGTGCACCATCTTGGTAACTGCAATTCGAAGAGGGTGGTCTACTGGGCAGAATGTACCAAATGTAATGCTTTCTATGCTGGAAAGACCATTAATAAGCTAAAGACAAGGATTGCCAAGCACTGCCATGACATCAGGTACCTAGTAGTTTCCAACTCATTAGCCATCCATGCATGAAACAAAGTGGGCCACAATAAATTCACATTTCACATCCTGGACCAAGTCCCGGACACGCCAATAAATTGTAACACTAATGACTAACTGGAAAAGAAAACTTGTCTGGCAGTGATGAACAAAACAGCATGAGGATCCTTCAAAAACTTATAACTTATAACTTAGAATTCAAGCAATTCTATGACAAATAAACAATAATATCTGTAACCAAGACTTTCTTTTAAAATGTTATTGGTGGGACCCATTAATGCTGGCCAGTTACAATTTACTCTATTTTTGTTAGAATATAAAGATGAGCTTTTACATTTTGTATATTTACTATTTTTCCTGTATTTATATACAGTCTTTTATAAGGTCCTCGTATGTGCTTCTATGTTTCCCTCACATTTATTCTTATAGTTAAGGTTGGGTAGATAAGCTCGTTCTCAATATAGAAACTTTGTACTGTACTCATGTTACACACACATCCCAACTATTTTCTTTAGCATGTCTATCTTGACAGACCCACCATTCCCCAATAACCACTGACTTATGTCAACCACACTTATAATTAGATCCCTATCTTTCATTGTCCTCTGGGGGGGTGACCGTTTATCTTTACTTTTAACTCCATCCCTCCCCTTATACTTCCTGCATTTCAACTGGTCACTGTGTCCTCTGCAATAGTTTTTAAGGTTTAATTGTAATAATTAATGGTAAGATTGATATACAACTTGCAGCCATAGTGGCTTGAGCTTACTTTTGTTATAGATATAGATTTAGATATAAATGGATGTACTTTGAAATACTGATGTACCAAAACATTGAACTTAAATTCATCAATCCCAAAGGATCAAAAGTCAAAATACTGAAAAAAATCAACGTTTTTTTGCAGATGGCCAAGCCCCCTGCACCTCCCACACCCCTTAATAATTATATATATGAACTCCAAGATTGCAGGACAGCAGGTTAAGGGCAAATCCCATTCTCCACTCTTCTGAGACCTCCCACACAGTAATGCTGGCAGAACTGATCATATGATTCTGCTATCAATTCTGCTGGCATTACAGGCATTCAGTATTATGAGCATTCAACTACTTGAAGTACTCCCAAATATATTTATGCATATATGATCTATGTGTCTCAATTTGACAACTGTGGTTTTATACTTTGTGTTGCTTTACTTGGAGTTACACTGACTCATTTTATTCCACAGCTAAATCAACCTTTTGTCATGCCCTTTTCAGATCATAATCCATAGTGGTATATCATTAATAATTTTAGAAACACATTTGAGCATTTCAACTATCTATAAAACAGCTGTCTGAAACAATTCAGGTATGGATAAAATACTAGAAGTCTAAAGAATCTATATGTTCTTGTAGCCATATTAAAAAGACAGTACTTTTTAGAGCTCTGCAGAGGTATTCTTAAATACAGGAAAATATTTAATTTGTTGATAAAATATTTATATAATTTTATTGATATATATCCTGATTTTTTATTTTCTTAATTTCATGAAATTTTATAAAATTTTTCCTGTCAGTCTTACTTGGAGACTGAACTGCTGACTGAAAATTAATAATTCCAAGCACTCTCATGCTGATACTTCCATAAGAAAGGAATTACAATTAGTAACATCAACTCTTCAGGAATTGTCTTTGAAAATGTTGGATCTAAACAACTTAAAAAATCTAAAAGAAAATTGTCTTAAGCAAATTGAAATTTTTAAAGAAATGTTGCAACAACAACAAACAAAAATCTCTGAATGGAGAATGCATTGAATTATATTGGTAGTAGATTGAAAGAGGAAGAAACACAAACTGACTTTTTACTAAAACAAAATACCTGGCTCTTAAACAAAATTGATGATCTGGAAAATAGAGAAAGGAGACGTCACATAAGAATTTTTGGTCTTCCTGAAAAAACAAAGGTGAGAACTTAATTTCTTTTCTGAATTCCTGTATTCCTGAAATATTAAATCTCCAGGAAGAATTGTCATATAATATTGAAAGAGCCCACATAGCTATATGCAAAGCTATTTCTTCCTCCTTTCCTCCTATCCTTCGCCAAGATCCACTGTTATTACATTTTTATCTTATACAGACAAAGATCTAATATACAAAACTGTGTTAAGGAAAGTGCCCCTGAAATATAAACAAAATTCTATTAGATTTGATAATGATTATTCATCAAAAACAATAAAACTCAGATTATTAATCCATTTATTTTCTTTTTTCTTGAATCCAGTTGGAAATCTAAATATGTTTTAGTCAGTCTAATCTATATTAACAGATACCAAACTCTCACACATCTTTAGTCTCCTTAATGACAGTTGAGCGTTTAATGGTACATTATATGTAAGTACTGTCTTACATCACTCTTTAGAACTTTTAGATGAATATTTTTTCTTATTTAAAGTTTTTATATATCAGGGAGATAGATGGTGACTATGTTTCATATTTTATTAGTCTAATCATATATATATATATATATATATATATATATATATATATATATATATATATATGATAAGGGTAATAGTAATACTTTTTATGTGAAGTTTCGCTTTCTTTAAATTTCTTTTTTATTTCTCTTTACAGCTTAAAAGGTTTTTAAAAAAAAGAGAGAAAAAAATCTGGCCCATTTTGGTGCCAAATATTTATTATTAAGCTTCACATACACACAGAATATCATTTATCTTTTTCATGTTTACCTCGTGTAATGTATCACTAGTGTACTCTCTTGTTTTGTTTCCCCTTCTTTTTTTTTCTTCAACTCATTACAGCTGAGTGTGCCTCCAGGCATTTCTGCAGTTAAGTATTATTGCACCTCTAGGCATCAAATATTGCTTGTTCATATTTGCATTAATAATTCCAAAACCATGCTACATACAAGGTATCAGAAAATTCTATCTTCAAGCATACATGATGGCAAACACAATTGTACTGATATTTGACCTCTGTCAATGCATATCTCTTAGAACTGTAAGGTGCTTACTTCATTTTTTAAAAGCTGAAGCCACACCCACTGGAAGTTATAGGTATACACTCAAAATATTTATGCTGGAGCGAATCAGTTAAACTATGTGCATATTCTACCTCTTCTCTCAATAACTACTTCCTTGATTTTACTAGCCCTTTATATATGTCAAATTTCTTTTGTGTTGTTTTGGCTGAGGAAGGACGAGAAGGAAAAAAAGAAAAGGTGATTGACAGGTTTGTGTCATTTATGACTATTTATACTGGTAGATGTTGGATTTGTTGGCAGACTGATCATTTTTTGTTTTTATCATACATTGGCTTTCTCAGATGAGAATTCAGTTTTTTCTGTTCTTTGTGTGTGCTTCTATGTGGGTGGATGCCCATACATTCATGGTTATTTCTGGTTGCTGTTGGGAGGGAGCAGATTGTTGGATGGTGACATACATGTATATTGGAGTGATGTGGGTTCTAGAAATGGGCTAAAGAGTCATATAGTTAGAAATGGTTGGCAGCTTATATGAAGTGTTGTGGGAGTATGCTTGTATGGGTGTTCATTTGTATAGTACAGATTGATGTTTGGTTGCTGGATTGAGACACATTGCTGTCTGAGGAGGAGGACGCTGGATGCATTATATGGGATCAAGCGTGTGCATGTTTTTGGAGCATCTCTTCTATTTTCTATCATTGGTTGCTTTCTTGGGATGGTTTTGATGCTTGTCTGCATGCATCAGACTTTGGTTGTGTTGTTTTGGTTATGGAGGGGAAGGGGAAAGAGGTAAAGGGTAACCTAATGGGTATGTATCCTTTACGACTGTTTGTGCTGATTGATGTTGGATTCATTTGCAGACACTAGACATCTTTTGTTGTGCTGATGCCTGGATCTTTTTGGATACGATTTTGCTCCTTTATTCTGTGTGTGCACATTTGTATGGGTGAGCACTCGTGCATTTGTGTTTACACCTGGATGTTAATGAAACTGATTGGCTTATTTAGGGATGACATCTCTTTGTATTAGAGTACTGTAAGATCTGAAAACAGAATAGAGGGGCATATATCTAGAAGTTGTAGACAGTTCTCATGGAGTGTTATGGATGTACGCTTATATATACGCCCATGTATATACAATGCAAATTCACGTATAGCTACTGGACTGTGATTTATTGCCAATCCAATGAGGAAAACATGGTACACATTTTTTTAGGAGATTCATTTTTTTATTCCACAACAATAAAAGCTTCAATTTATTTTGATAAAATCTACACTGCTTGACATTTCTCATAAGTATTATAAAGAATATTATAAAGAGAATATTCAAATAAAATGAGAAGAGAGAAAGTGGACTGAAGGAAAATGCTTCACTACTTATTTATTGATCATTTATTTGAATTTGTGAAAGGATTTAAAACATGGTAGCATGACTGCATATGAGTGCTATATAACCTGAAAATAGACTAGAGCATTATTTATTTAGAAGTTGTTAGCAGTTTATGGGGAAAGCTAAAGGTATCAGCTCATGCATGCACCCATGTATATGCACACAGGTATTACATTTAATTACTGGTCTGTACTCATTACCAACTTGTTGAGGAAAATACTGGACATATTATTTTAGGAAATTATTTTATTTTACTGCATGTCAACTTTTTATGATAACCCTACTCTGCTTGATATTTTCTCACAAATATTATAATGAGAATTATAAAGAGAATATTAAATTAGAAAAGTAAAAGAGGAAGTACAGTGTAGGAAAATTCCTCACTAATTATTTATTGATCATATATCCAAATTTGTTGTTTTACCATTAACATATTTAATTAATGAACACACTGCTTCAGCATGGGTCTAGAAAATGTGATACAGAAAAATAATATAATACAGGCAATTAATAACTTTGCTTTAGAGTGTCATATATTTCTGACATTATAATTTCTGCTGATTTATTTGTAAAGGTAGTTTTATATCCAATATATGAGAAAACATCTTATACTTCTATGATATAGCATATGAGAAACAAATACTTTAATATCCTTATAGTTTTCCCTACCTAATTCATCACAAATTAAATACTTCAAATGAAGCAAATTGTCAATTGGTATGGAAATGTGATAAAACACTCATGAGTGGGGAAAAGGGACATTTACTATACTCATATACTTGAAACACAATATAATAAAAGCTGTTTGAATGTATGTAAATGCACATATGTATACTAATCTGTATTTGTATGGATATACATATGTGTTACAACTTTTCAACTATTTGATGCTAAATATCACCTCATTATTTAATCAGAGTATTGCACACGTGAACATGTATTGTATGCTTCTGTACACTGATTCTGATGAGCACAGATCCAACAGCTGCAGCAAGATTCCATACTAACTATTAGAGAAGCCTGCCTTGTTTTTCTAACAGGGTAACTCACATGGTGATAGCCAAGAATTCAACTCAGAATATTTTAAATATTTTAAAAGACTTACAATGTTCAATATAGAAAAAACAAAGTAATTAATAAAGACATAAAATAGAGGAATTATAAAACTGACAAAAATGTCTCTATAACTTTTTATAACTATTTATTTAAAAAAATGCAATATCTCTGTTACTTATATAATACTGCAGAGCTCTTAAAAATAGAACTTGTTTCTCCAAGTCTTCAATTTATAGACTCGTAGAGTAATGTGGGATAGTCAAATAGGTTTTATATTTATCTATTGGTCTAGAAATTTAGATAATACTATGTTTATTAGCATTTTATACTACCCTAGGTTTATTATATATTTTATTTATTGTTTGTTCTTATATTTTTAAGGCCTGATTCTTAATATTCATGCTCTATAAACTCTATTTTTTCTTTGACTGTTAATGCTTTAAATAATCCAAGGAAAAGATCAAACTTATTACAATATTTAAATACAAATAAAGCTCAAGTAGCCCTACTTCAAGAGACCTATTTTAAACATTTGGAGAAGGATATTAGAAATTCAGGAAAATATTCAGTTTTAGCGCAATCATCCTTTAAAACAAAAAAGAAGAGTTATGATTTTATAGAAAAAAAGTATAGTTTCTCCTATTGTATATAAATACATCAGGATGGATGGCAGGAACATTGAACTTAAATGAACTATCTAACTGATTGACTACATACATGATCATACTCTGCTCATTCAAAAATGGCACTCTAGCTTGCACGTGCTCAGTACTTATATGCATGTGCTGACTCATTGGAAAGCTTCTTAAAGGTATATCACCACACTGATCTACATCCTCCCTCTTTACTGTGCTGTCTCATATAAACAATGACATTTCAATAGGCATGCAATTATACAGACACTAATAAAGAAAAAACAACAGCCATGTCCGGGTTGTTGTCTATATGGAAGCAGGTTTCAAGATGTGACCTGATCTTGTGACAAAGTAGTTAGGACTGGGTTTAGCAACAGGGACAGTCACTGCGGAATGTCTTGCTTGAGGAGTCTCAGGGATTTTCACAGGAACAGGGATTTCTAACAGAATGTTTTCTGGAACAGGAACATTAGTCAAGTCACTCTGAGAACTAGAGTCTTTGTCACAGGCAAGATGCTGTAACACTGGTTCGGACATTGGTAACAAATGTTTCTGATTTTGTCTGAATTCTACTCCTTGTGATTTTACAATGTACAGTCTCAGCTCTTGCCACAAACGTTTCACAAATCCGATGCCATCAAACCTTTTTACATCGGCATCCTAACTATCTCCCCTTTGTTTAATGAACTGAGCAGTTTGCTGGTTTTATTATAGTAAGTCTTCTGGGATAAATGCTTTTTCAGCAGTTGGGCTTTTACTGCTTTGTTGTTCTTAGCAGTTGGAACCAATAAATTACTGCTGATTGGTAGTGTGCTTCTGGTTTGTCTCGACATTAGTCTCTGGGTAGGTGAACCAAGATGTTTATCACGAAGAATGTTTCCTAGATTTAACAAGTTGAGAAAAACATTGGTATTGTCATGTCTGGATTTCTCTAACAGCTGTTTTGCACTTTGAGTTGCACATTCAGCCAAACTGTTTGATTGAGGGTATTCAGGACTACTCATAATATGAACAAAGTCCTACTCTTCTGCAAATCTCTTGAACTGTTGACTTTGAAACTGTGCACCACTGTCAGAAATAACTGTGTGGACTACGATGGACAGAAAAATGTCTTTTCAACTTAGTAATGACAGTACTGAAGGTTAGGTTGGGAAGTAGATCAATCTCAAACCAATTTGAATAAGAGTCCATTAACACCAAATAATGTTGACCATTCCACTCAAAGATATCTGTGGCTACTGTTGACCATGGTAGATCAGGAATCTGGCTTAACTGAAGTAGTTCTTTTTGTTGATGCAGTTTTGTACTATTACATACTGAACAATATGAAAGTACTTTCTCAATATCTCTTGACACAGAAGGCCAAAATACTAGACATCTCATCCTTCTTTTGGTAGAATCAATTCCTGGGTGACCACTGTGCAAAATCTGAATGTACTCTTGTTGCAAGGACTTTGGAACAATCACCTTCGGGCCTTTTATGATAATACCATTGTCTGACAAAATCTCATCTCTGTATGGAAAATAAGGTTGCAATTCTACTGGTATACAAGATTGCTTTGAAGGCCATCCTCGACTGATAAAGAGGTTGAGCTTCTGGAGAACTGAATCTGAAGCTGTATGAGTTCTGAGTTCATCAAGATGTGTGGAAGAAAAAATTCTCACTTCCTTAACCTCAAAATCAAGTTGCTCATCATTATGCTCGTCTGTGGTTCATCTTGGTAATCTGGATAAGGGATCAGCAAGATAAAGAAGTTTGCCTTTTGTGTAAACAAGATTGAAGTTGTACTTCTGCAGTTTGAGCATCATGCATTGCAATCTGGCTGGAGCTGTATGCATAGGCTTTATCAAAATGGTAACTAAAGGTTGGTAGTCAGTTTCAATCTGGATAAGCTGACCATAAATATAATCATGAAACTTCAAACATGCAAATACAATTGACAAAAGCTCTTTCTCAATCTGGACATATGCATCTCGGTCTGGATAAGAGTTCTCGATACATAGGCTACTGGTCTACCCTCTTGAAGAATGACTGCACCTAGACCAAATTTAGAAGCATCACAGGAAAGAGTAACTGGTTTGTGAATATCATAGTAGCTGAGAGTTGGTGGGTTAGCAATTTTCTGTTTCAGGACAAAAAATACTCTTTGTTGCTGTTCTGAACATGACCAAATTACATCTTTGCATGTCAGTGCTACTAAGAGAGCTGAAAGTTGACTCAAATCTGGATTGTACTTGCCTAGATAGTTGGTCATGCCAAGAAAATGTTGTAGGGCTTCAACAATGTCTGGAGCTGGCATCTCGAGAATTACTGTTTGCTTGGAAGGATCTGGTTGTAAGCCTGAAATGGTAAACAGACGACCAATATAAGTAACTTCAGCCTGAACTTGCACTTCTGAGGATTCAGCTTAAGATTCACTTCACATGCTGTTTCCAGAACTTTCTTGAGGTTTCTGTCATGTTTGGCTTCATCATTGCCTCCTAGTAGAATATCATCTACTATAATAGCACTGGGATAGCCAGAAAAAATTGTTCCCTTGCACACTGAAAGACTTCACTGGCAGAATTTATTCCAAATGGCATTCTCAGAAATCTGTATCTTCCAAACGGTGTACTTAATGTGGTTAATAATGATTTTTGGTCAAATAAAATTTGCCAAAATGAACTCTTTGCATCTAAGACAGAAAAACAGTTACGTTTGGCATGAGGGCAGCAACCTCTTTAACTGTGCACATTGGATGGTGAGGTCTTTTTAATGCTTTGTTCAGATCTCTTTGATCAATACATATTCTGATCTGAGTTTTCTTATAAGCTACCACCATGGAGGATACCAATTCAATAGGTTCTTCTGCTAGACAAATTACCCCTATCTGCACCATTTGGCCTAGCTCAGCTTTGACTCTGTTCTGCACAGCTATTGGAACTTTCTGTGCTGGTCTGATAACTGGGCTGACCTCTAGGTCTAACTTCATGGAGTATGCAACTGTTAATTTGCCTAGTTTGTCTGCAAAAATATCAGCATACTCAGAAAAAATAGTTTGGCCAAAATTTGAGCTGTTGGCATTCAGGCTTACATGGTGAACTTCTTTATTAAGTGAAAGCAGTCCCATTATCAAACTGTCTCTGAGGCCTAATAGTGACTTCACATGTCTTTTGACCACGGAAAATTGCAAGTCATACCTGTTCCCAGCAGACTAACATGAAAACACTACTGAGCCTTCAGTTTGAATCTCTTCACACCATAAACAACAAGCTTCACACACTTTGCCAAATCAAGTTGTTCTGCAGCTTTTACTTTGACATAACATTGCAATTTGAGTCAGTATCTACTTTGAACTCTACAGGACTCCCATTAATCCAAACAGTACAAAAGGTTTCATTCTTTGCCCACAAATCTACTGCATTAACCATTTCACCAAGCACAGACACAACATCTTTGGTGACTCACCCTTATGCTTCACTGAGCATGTGCTGGAATTTGCTAGAAAGACTTGTGGTTTCCCAGGGACTGTTACAGGACCTATAGTAGCTGCCATGTGCTTGGGCCTGTTTCTTTTAGCCAAGTGCTGCATATTATCAACATGAGCTTTGTCACTGTGCCTTCCGCAGCTATTCTCATTTGTAAGCATAATTGTGTGCTTTTCTGTAAGCTCGTATATCTGACAAATCTCAGTGGCCTTATTTAACATTAAATCACTATCCCAAAAAAAAATCTTTCTCACTGTGTCATTATTAAAAACACACATAAGCCTGTCTTTTATCAACTCATCTCTCAAATTACCAAATCTGCACATTTTAGCACTGAGAAATAAGGCTGTTATATATGCTGCAAAAGGCTTTTGTTCCATTGTGTAAAATAAGTTCCTTTCCATTGTAATATTCATTTGGGGGTTATACATTTCTCTAAATTTATGTTTTAAGCACTCTGGTTCTTCCCTTGTTTCAGCCAGTATCACTATATGGTATTATTCCCCCTCCCCTGCAAACACAGCAGCATACCTCCCAACCATACCGAATTACTCGGTTTTTACCGAGTTTTTGGGTCCAAATGAAGGGGTGCCACGATTCACGAGTGGCACCCCTTCATTTCCGATTTCTTTGCTCTATAATTTAAACTTTTTCAAAAATCGCGCTGCCGGAGCTGACGTCATCACGTACGCGATGACGTCAGCCCCGTCAGGGCTAGCAGCCAGTCGGAATTGAGCTCAAGGAGCTCACGTCATCATTTCCGGCTGCAAATGCGAGCGGGAATGGCAGAAGCGAGCAGAATGGATTAACGGCAATGGGATGTTTGCGAGTGGAATGGAGAAGATTAAGCAGCTCGTTTTTGTTCAGAGAAGCTCATTTTGCAGTGGAATGGAGATTCAGGGGAATATAACAATACAGGTAAGGAAGTGTGTGCATCTGTAACTAAACAGTCTCCTTGCATATACCTCTCTGCATCTACTTGCCAGGTGTGATATGTAATATCCACCATAGTATTATGCTGGTGCATAGTGAACGATGCAGGGAAACTGTTCATTTATAGAACTAACACAGTCATGAAGCAAATATATTTAGTTTGAGCTTGTAAGTTTCAGTTTCTATGTTGTACACTATCATTCTTTTGAAAGTTCGATGTTCTCTTCTCCATGTTTTCAGTTTTGGTGTGGTGTTAATTCGATAAATTGAAGTAGGCCTCTTCTTAGCCAAGATAACCTCAGATTTTCCTCACTATGGAAGTGGCTTATCGGCATGTACAGTTTTTTCTTAGTGAGGACAATTTTTGAAACATCAAGGAGGGATTCTGCATCCCTTTCTGCATTAATTCCAGTTTTTTTTTCCTAGTGTAGTACAAATATTGACAGCCACAAGGAAACCTACTAGTAGCAAATCATGCACACCTAATAAAAGGTTTGTATTCAAATACATGCCAGTTTACTTACAGTTTTGGATTATCTGACTTATCTTGCTAGTCTTGGTTCATTTTACTATAATATTAATGCACGGTGTCCTGTGCTATTGGCTTGCCTATCCTGGAACATAGGAACAATACTAGGCAAGCAATCACAGACACCAGAAGGTGCCTAGCCATATACACTTCTAAAGGATGTCAAGAATTTCTAGTACTTTTTAACTCCCAAATGATTGGTAGTATAAGATTGGAAGTGATTTGTAGTATAAGATTTACAATGAGTGCAATCGAGAGATAGAGATCTAATGTCAACCACAAGGCTGAACGGTGGTTATAGTCAAAGAGCTGTGCAAGTTCCTAGATTGTCAGTGGGTTCACAGCTCATCTTAGTTGTTAAAGCAATGGTTGCTATATCCTGTAGACCTGAGTCTGACTCTTGCAACCTGCAGCTGCAAAATGTGAAAGTGACATCCAAATCACAGCTGTCAGATCACCCAGTAAAACAGATGTGGGTCTAGTAGTTCTCATAAAAGTAGCAAAGATGAACTTATTAAAACAACATAAATAATACATGACTCATTAAGTATTCTCCCTAAATATATTTGACCTGGGATAGTCCAACCTTCTAAGCAATGCTGTGGGTATGTGTGAAAATGCCCCCATTGCAATACACCTGGTAGCTAGAGGTACTCAGGCTCACACCCTGTACCTTAAGTACAGGGTAAAAGAGCCTAAAGTCCCTAACCATCACCACTTGTAAATTTGTTCCTCATATTTTTCATCTGAGACTGCTCCTCATAAAATCTGTGGTTTTCAGGATTTTTGTGGAAAATCACTGCAGTGCAGGATTGAATTCATTAAATAATGACATGCATTTGAATTTCAGACTTCATATTCTTCAGAAAATAAATGGTAACACAACACCTTTTATTCTAGCAATTTTGTAAGTTTATAAGATTGGTATTTTAAATTTGTCCCAATTTTGGGGTTGTATTCCCCCATTTTTGGCTTTGTCCAGGCTTTTTGTGCTAAGAGTTGAGATAGTTATGGTGAGAAGTGATAACTGGATTTGTATTCCCCCATTACTGGCTTTGTCCAGGTTTTTGTGCAAAGAGGTTGAGAGCTATGGTGAGAGCTGAATTCACTAAATGATAGCCTTTTAAGTTTCAGTCTTCCTGTTTTTCATGAAACTGCTGATTTTGGCATAGTGGTATGTTGCTCTGAATGCAGTGTACAGGGTCCTGCGTTTGAGACTTGCCAGTGAAATGCATGGTGGTAACACAACATTTTATTCTAGCAACTTTCCAAAATTATACAAGCAATGTTTAAAATGTCTCTGGTTTTTGGCCTTTTGTACCCCCCCCCCAAAAAAAACTTAAATTGAAAAAAAGTGCGAGAAGCTGTACAAGATGCTATGGCTTACACTACTGTCATTCTATTTATAGCGTGGGTGTGTGGACACACTGGAACTAGACTTTTATGATGGAAATGTTCTGAATTGGGCAGTTTTGTCATTATTGGTTCATGCACTTTGTTTCATTGCCTACAGCTTACTGGAAAAATGCTCAAACAATAAATGTAAAATGAGCTCTGTCTAACAAGTGTGCTATATTATACAAGGAATATAATTTAATAAAGTCAGGAAGGTGTATCAAAGAAAACATGTATGTTTCTTGTTTTGTGTGCAAGTGGCCACTGATTTGAAAACAGCCCAAAGGTAATCTTTATCCACCACTGGCAAAATGCAATTTCTTTGAATGTGGTGTGGGTTTCAATGCTGTTTCAATGAATGCGAGTTTCAAGGGCAGAGGTATTTTAATGCCAAGTCTATTTTCGTTGTGAGGCAGTGTTTTGTTGGTGTTTGTGCATTGGGCTGTAAAATGTAAAAATAAAATCTAAATAATCATTGTATTAGTAAAGCACTATGCACACAGTGTTTATGGTAAATGGGCAAAATAGCCAGGTAATGGGACATTGGAATGGCTGCAGGGGGACTCTGGTGCAATATTTTGGTTGTCTGTTCTTCAGTTTGCAAATTGCATTTGAAAGTTGGTATCCCACAATCCCAACGGAGTGGGTGTGGTTACATAATTATGTATGCAAATGTTATGTTAATCAGCGTACAGATTTGTACCTATTTTTCATGGGCCTTGTCCAGATTTTTGATGTTTCCAGGATGAGAGGTATGCACAGCAGGTGCATACACAAATGAATGCTCTCTTTCAGTAGCCTCTGAACCAGATAAATTAAGCAGAATAAATGTTTTTGCACATGTGTCTTTGTCAGAAAAAGCAGCCTATATGAAAACATTGTAGTCCTGCTCAAACACTCTCTAATTTTCTACAATATTGTTATCAAACACAAGCTGTGCGGGTCTGCAAAATCCTTCTGCCATGCTCACAGATTATAGAAAAACACAATGCAAAATGTCCCTTGTAATTATGTACATACATTCACAAACACCAGGTACTTTTGATAATATTTAAATGCACAATAAGCTATTCAAAAGAGTGTACTGTGCGAAATATGCTTTGATATAACTGCACTTTGCAAAATATTCTTTGAAACAACTTTACTTTGTAAAATACTTGCACTGCAATACTACACACACTTGCAAGCACTTTGCACACTTCAAATACTTTGAAGAGCTTTAGTTAATACAAAAACATAATGCATAATGAAAAAATATGGTTATTTTCTCTTTTTTGTACATTTTATGCAATTTGGATATTGTTTCAAACATTTTCATAATTACTTCAAATACTTTTATCAATATGTCACAGTTTTGGGCATTTTGTTTAATAAGAAATTTGTTTTGAGCATTCGGAGTGTTTTGTTTTATACTTATACCAAAATAAATAATTTAAGCAAGTTTTAGTACCTGGAATTTGTTTCTGACCTGTTTTGTGAGTTGTATGAGCAGTAGGGATCCACTCCTGTATATTCCTCCAACTTTAACCGGTTGGCTCATGGCTGTAACTCTGGATCCCTTTCTGACATCATGTCACTCTTATGTGCATTAAGAAGATGTTGAGGCTTGGGTGTTCATTTAAGTTGTTTATTGTATACAAGTACATCATGATGGATAACAGGAATATTAAACTTAAATGAACTATCTAACTAACTGAATGGCTACATACTTGCATGCCCACACTCTGGCTGCTCACTCAAAATGGCATTCTAGCTTGCACGTGCTCAGTACTTATATGCATGTGCTGACTCACTAAAAAGCTTCTTAAAGGTATATCACACACACTGATCTACACTTCTTACCTTTGTAATTTATAAATTAAATAAAAGGTTATAGACTCTAGTAAACCTTTATTGGTTTCCAGGTATTGGAAGAAATCTTGCTCAGAAACATCTAGATATCATATTTGATAAATACAAAGGTACTTTAATTATAGGTGGAGATTTAACTGCATATTAGAAGACTCTGATACCAGTAATAAAAAGAAAATAAAATTTACTTCAACAACAAAAACATTATTAAAATGGATGGAAGCTCTTAACTTGAAAGATATGTTCAAGATGAAAGATTCTAGATCTTTACTTTCTCTTATCAAGATTATTGATATGGAACATTGACAAGAATAGATCTAATAGTAATTTCACATGACAGAATGTCCAAAATTGTATATTTTAATATTATTTCTTTTACCCTATTTCTGATCATAATGCATTATTTTAAAATTTTAAACTAATTTCAAAAGATTATCATTCTTAACTAGAATTCCAGCATAAATAACTAAACTCAAGGAATTTAAACCCTGGTTGATTTCTGAATTAAATTCATTCTTGGAATTCAGTAATACACCTGATACAAACATAGTCATGGTTTGAGACAAATTGAAAGCTTATATTTTTGGAAAAAAATGTAAATTAGTACAAACATAAAACTAAGGAATGAGAATCAGATTTACAATATATACAAAACCAACTTCTTGTGGCTAAATCTAAAAATATTAAAAATAGTAAATCTATTACACAAGAAATAGAAGTCTTATACAAAACATATTCTGACAGTTTAACACATAAATCAAATTTGGCTTCAGAGAGATTAAAAATTAATTATTATTCTATGTCTCCTAAGCACATACATAACCTTTCTAAAAGAGTCAAGATACAATAAAAAAATAATATTTTGGAAATCAAACATGAAAGATTAAAAAATATACTACAGATATTGGGAAAATTCTGGATGCTTTTAGATTTCACTTTACAGCTCAAAATTCAAATTTAAGTTTTGATACATCAACTTCAATTTTAAATCTTGACATCAACTCCAATATTAAACCTTGACAATCTTAATTTCAAAACAAAATTCTTCTAAATTTAAAGGATGACTTAAATAAACTCATTTCTTACAAAGAAATTGTAGATAAAAAAACTAATAAGGCTCCAGACATAGATGGGATAATTACAGTACTATTTTTTTCTGCCTCATATTATATACTTTTTTTATAAACCCCTTATTGAAATTTAATCTCAAGAAAATATATCACCTCTTGGAGATATTTTCTACTTGTGCTGATATTAAAAGAAAATAAAAATTCATAACTCTGCTCTTCATAATTTTTCTTTTACTTTTTATTGCTGTAGATGTTATTGGAGCTTTTCTCCTTGGATCTCCACTGAATTTTTTTTGTAACATAGCTCGACCAACCTGGTTAACAAATGCAAAAATAAAAATTCTTAAAGGCCCATCTCACTCTTAAATAATGATTATAAAATATTTATGTCTATTATTACTGATAGAATAAAAGAATCTATAACTCAAGTAATTAATCATGATCAAACAGATTTTATGTATCAAAGACAATTGCATGATAGTATTAGATGTATTTTAACACTTATGGAGTTTTTGAACAAGTAGAATAAAGACATTTTATTAGTCTTGATATTGAAAAAGCCTTTGACTCTTTACATTTGATTATTTATTTAAAACTTTAGATCTATATGATTTCCCCAAAATTTCATTTCACTTCTAAAGAATATTTATAAAAATAATGATGCATACATAAAAATAGGTCCTTTATTTCAGAACATATAACTTTGGATAAAGGTACCCAACAAGGTTGTCCTCTTTCTTAAATTTTATTCACTTTAGCGATTGACATTCTGGCTAATTTATACAAACATTAGTGTTACAGAAGTTTCTAATACTTACTCCTCTAGCATCATGCTATTTGCAAATTATATTTTATTAGCACTTTCCAACTCAAGACAAATCATTCTTCAACTAGAAACTACAATTGAATCATTTCAATATATTTCTGGTCTTCGTTTTAATCAATCTAAATCTAACTTTATAAAAATAATCGTGTGTATATATATATATATATATATATATATATATATATATATATATATATATATATATATATATATATATATATATATATATACATATACATATATAAATTATATTATTGGTACACATGTCTCCTCAATTGAATATCTAGACATCAATTTGTTTTCTTCCATATGAAATAAAGACTGTTAATTATGATAATATCTTAAATATAATAAATAATCTTAACTCTAAATGTTCATGAATTGTGTTTACCTATTTCTAATTCTCACTTTAAAGAAAACCCCAAATTGATTGATTATGTCTATGAAACCACATACAATAACTTAAAAATTGCTAATTTAATTTCAAAACTTTATAAACTTTTTATTGAATATAAAATAAACTTAAATCAAAAATTTTGGAATTACATTACTTCAGGTCATGACTCCCAATTTATTTCTCATACTAAATATTAAATGTTATCATCTATCATATATACCTCCTAATCCCAATATTGGCATGTATATACTTGGAAATTTTTACACAAAGCCTTCTTAACCCCAAATATATATTTAGAATAAATGGGACTAATAATACAACATGTTGGAAATGCTTACAAGGATGTAAAGCTGAATGGATTTGTATATTCTTCAACTGCTCCTCATTGAGATAATCTTGGGCTAAGATAGACACCTTTTTAAAAGTTTTATTTTCTGATAACTTTGTATTATCTATGTTCATAATTAATTTAATGTAAATGAAGGTGATGAATGGAAGAATGTTAACTTCACTCTTCTTAGGACTATTATTGTGGTAGCAAGGAAATGTATCAACAATAAATGGAGATTATATACATCATCATCTTTTGAAGACTTCCTTTCCTTCTTAAAAGAAACATCACTAAAAAGACTAAAATCAAAGAGAAAATAATTCATCCTAACTTATTTATAAATAATCCTTGGACAAAGTGATATCTCTTATTGATATGTATCAATTACAATTTGTCAGTAACACTTAACAGATGGAGTTCTAATTCTATGTTTTTGTTTTCAAGCTTTTGTACATATTGTAGATAGTTCACCATTATTTTTTATTTATAATTGCACTATTTATCACTATTTAGCACTTATACAAATGTTACATTTGACTGTTTATTTATCTGAAAAAATTAATAGCATTTCATGAACAAAAAAAAATTACACATAGCAGTAACCACTTCTTCTGTAGTACAAAGCAGGTAACACTCTTTTTTCTTTCATTGTCTGGCTTTGCCACATTGACTGACCCGGTCAGTGGGATTAGCTATTTCATCTCACTCATGTTGTCCATTCTGTGCAATTTCCTTTCAGTTTGACCTCTTAGTGTTGCAGGAACTTTCCTAATCACATAGATGATTAGTAAAATGGTAGGTCTGTCAGAACACAATCCACTCCTGGCAAACAGTCCAGACCAGCAAATAAATCATTACTGTTTTAATACTCATCATGAATTATTTTCACCATGACAAGCTAATTTACCCAGCATAGATGAAGCTTTTGTTCTGCTTATGTCAAACTGAATCCTGGATTTGCTATATCCATAAAAAACAAGTTCTTACCCAGTGGGAAAAAAACTGACAACTTCAATAAGTAAGTGACTTTACACTCTCGGTGTTTTGAATTTCTGAGCATACACTTCACTAACCTCTACCCATGTATCTACTTTAATTTCATTTATTTTGAGCTTCTCTGCTCAAATTTCTAACTTGTTTCAAATTTTCTGTGTTACTTGTCAAAACCATTATAGTGAAAACATACATATTTGTGCATATTGCATATTCAAAATATACCTAAATATTTATATATACCAGGCAACAAATAGAATCATAACTTACATCTATAAAAACATAGCCATGATAAATGAACAAAGTATTCCATTCTGTCACAGTGGTTTATTTATTTATTCATAGCCTTGTGATTTCTACTTTTGGGTTGCCAAAATAAACAAATTTGGTTGTGCATTCTTGGATTTAAATATATATATATATATATATATATATATATATATATATATATATATATATAAATGTCGAGTGATTGAATATAACTGATGAATCACCAGATGATTGGAAAAAAGGAGCAATTCCCCTGCACTCCCCACATGGGGCCTCTGCCCCCCTACCACCTGTTAATTATATGTACCAACTCTGAGATCATACTACAGTGGGGAATTTGCAAATTCCCTCATCCCCACTCTACCATGGTCTTGCACAGAAAAAAAGCAAGTATGTGCTATCAACTGATTTGTACTGGCCTTTATTCTGTTCAGCAATTTGAATTGTTGACTTAATTTCACTGAAACTCATATCATCAAGCTCATTTCATTGAAAACTCATTTCACCAAAAACTTGTTTCATAGAAAACCTACTCCACAAGACATACATCCTAAAAAATGTTTTTGCAGGAAAGGCAATCCCCGCTGTACCCTCCACACCCCTTACATATGTATATATTAGCTCCAAGGATTACACAAAACTAATGAGAAAAGAAAAACTAGCACACACAGTGACTCAGTGCTCAAGACCAAGCATAGACATCTACAGCCTTGATGGTACAACATGCTGCTGACCATTGCAGTTCTTACACACACTGCTAGACTCACTTCCCTAATATCTGCTATAATACAAAATAACACCATTGCTTAATTTATAAACACTTATATACTTTTATATGAAATGAGTTATTCTGTGTGTAAACACTGACAAAGGGTATCTTTTCAAGCCTTTGTTTTTGTTCTTTTTACATCAGTACCTATGGAAGATGGCCTTGTTTTGTTCCATGAATGCTTGATCCAATTTCAATAGATAAGAGAGGAACTATTTAGGCACTATTATCCAATAGTCATTTTACATCAACCATCTATAGCAAACTTTTAGCAATTCCTATTTGCATTTTGAAAGCTCCTGCCCCTTAAGTTTTAAGAAAAATTTGATCAACTGACAGTGCAGAAGAGTGGCTAAGATGACTTCCTCATTAGATGATGTGAAAAAGGAAATTGATAAATTCATTTTTATGTTACCCGCAGGACCTTACTATTAATATTGCTAAAGAGATTTTGCATGAAATGGATAACCAAACAAAGAAAATACAAACATAATGAAAGTGTCAATCAGGTTAAAATATTTGTGGCTAATAAATGGAATATTTTAAAAAACAATCCAACCATGTTTGAAATAGCCACATCCCACCCTAGATTTGTTTTTAAGACTACTATGAACTTTAAACACTTAGTTGAAAAAGGGAACAGTGGTATAGACCCTAACAATGATAAAAAACTTGTAATTATAATGGTACTAGGAGATCTGGTTTTAGAACGCAGTGCTCATACATTTTGGTGTCCGAAGTATTAAGTCTTGATAATGGCCTTAATACCAAAATACATAAACAAATGGGTAATTGTGGGACTTAGCCCCCAGGGGTGAATGTGAAATTAAACTAGAGTACAAGGACCTGCTTTGGTAGTTGAGGTTGAATGCTGCTTCTTCCCCGAGTTTGAATGACAACATATCAATAAGCCTGTGCTAGAAATACATTCTGCCAAACTTTAATTTTCTATGGGAACACTTATTATTATTTATTATTTTCATCCCCCTTTTTTGACAAACATTTATTATTGTTATGTTGAGATGCTCGTATTGTGTTATTTTAAGATATACACTTTTATAGATAAAGTAAGGAATGTTATTGTTTTTTATGGTCTTCATATATTTCTAATATGTTTTAGAATGTGGGACTGTTCAGTCACTGTGCTTACGATTTTAATTCAAGTGATTGTTTCTAATTTACCTATTTATGTATTATAATTCAAAGAAGTAGCTAATCAATTTTATATTTGATTCAAATGGTTTAACAGTATGAATTCTATAACAGTGGAACTGGTTTTAGCAGACCTGGCTTGTTAATAGTGTGGATTTTTGTCAGCTGCTGATGACATAAAAGGATGCTGGTGGTATGCTGATGAAATCCCAGGTTGGGGACAAAAGTACTAAATGTTATTTTGGAATAAATATTTTTGTTTGCACCTGTGACAGTGTGCGACCTGTTTCTTTCAGGGCATATACCTCCAAGGCGTTACTTTGTATTTGGTAGATAGGACTCCTTCTATACTCTGCTTTTCTTTTTTAAAACAAAGTAAGAAGTCTATACATTGTACCACACAAGAGCTATTCATATCTAACCAAATTCCCAGCCATTCTACCTTAGTTACCGCCTCACGAGATGACTTGACACATCTCTTCATACATGCTACAGCTTGGCAAGTTAATGGGAAAAGCTTAGACTTTGCCATGTAGAGTCTCAGTCCTGAAACCCTGGCAAAATTCCCAAAATTATTTAAAATCCCATCCAAGCTTATTCTAGGAAAAGATAGGAATGCCATACAATCATCTACAAACCAGGAAGTATGGATAGAGAAAGAACATAGAAAGCAGACAGCATTATCTTGATGCCTGGATTCCAAAAAATGATCTAAATGATCTAACACTTGCATGGCTATCACAAGCAAAAAAAGGGACAAGTGCAACCTTGCCTCATACTCTGCATCAATGTAATAGGGTAAGACAGGATACAGGTGGTACCTCACAATTCAATCATAATCCATTCTGGAATGGTGGCTGTATTGTAAGACACAATTTCCCATACAAATGTTTGGAAAATGGTTTCATTCTTTCCTGGCCCAAACAAAATAAAAAATTACACTAAAAATTATTTAAAAAAATGTAGCTCACTATCATTTGAAGTGTAGAACATCTCTTAAATGGAGGAGAGGGTGTGGAGGAGGAATGGAGAAGGAATGAAGGACTACTGTACATTCCTAAACTATGGCTCACATGTCACATACAAATGTATTTGATGTTAAATCCATCTAAGAATGCAGGCTAACATGTTTCCTGTCCATCTAAAATGCATGCTCTTTACATCATTGTGCAACAGCAGTTATGAAATGAATATCTGTTGTCTCTGATAATGATTAATGTTTTATTTAGTTCACTTTAATGTGATATAAATTATAACTGAAAACATCTTACAACAGTTTCCTATTCATACTCACAAAAGAAATAATAACATTATAACTTAGAACATCTTACAATAGTTTCCTATCCACACCCCCAAAATAAATAATAACACATGATACAATGCATACTGGTGTGTCTGTTTCTTTAATCCTTCTCCAGGACTTTGCTCAGTGGCTCCCCTACTTGGTTCATTAATTCAGGTGAGTCGGCGTCATACACTTGTGCCTATTCTCTCTGCCGAGCCACACCAGTGTCCATGGCAAAAACTGAACATATCTCACCATATTTATACTATTTTACTATGCCTTTAATTGTTGGAAGGGGAGTCTTCTTCACCCAGTCCTGCTTGTTCCCTCTGTTTTTTGGCAGGTGTAGATGAATAAAACTTGCCCACGGTGACTTGTTTCTCCCTCTTTTTCATGTTGATCTTGAAGTGGTGCATAATTGTGTTGTTAAACAAGTCCATCATCTTGTTGTCATCACCTGTGTTGGGGTGCCACTCCAAGACTGTAGCCTGCACCTTCTCCCAGATGGATAAAAGTTCTTTAATGCAAGATGCTGGCATAGGTCTTTTTTTCCTTGACATTCTCATCTTCAGAAGAAATTTCCCTTTCTTTTCCTTTGAAGTGCTCATTGCATAGTGCTGTAAGTTCCTCCATTGTGAGCTGATCATCATGGTCTTGTGGCAGTTCTTCCACATCCCACCTCATCCACCTCCCTTATGTCCAGGTGCTCTGTTGTGGAGATGATTTTTTGCATTACTTCAGATGCTTTGTCCACAGTTTCACCCTGGGAAAAGGAAGGAACCAGTTTTCTCCAGGCTGCGCAAAGGCCTTTCTGCAACACTCCATCCCAGGCACCTTTGATAAATAATATGGCATGAAGAATGTTAAACTCAGTCTTCCAGAATTCCTTCAGTGTTTTATCTGAAGAATGGGTCACATTGAAGGGACTTGAGAAGAGTGCTTTTGTGTAGAGTCCCCTTTAGCAGGTATTGATATTGATTTGTTGATCCATAGGTTGAATGAGAGAAGTTGTGTTGGGAGGCAGGAACTGAACTTTGATGGCATTATAGTCTATATGAAGAATTTCCTCTAACTCTCAAGGGTGGGCAGAGACATTGTCTAGAAGCAGAAGAGCTTTCATTGGCAAATTGTTCTCTATCAGGTACTTCTTGCCACTTGGAGCAAACACTTCAAAAATCCAGTCCTTGAAAACTGATTGGTCTACCCAAGCTTTGGTGTTTGAGTTCCACATTACAGGTAGTTTTGACTTTATAATCTTTTTCCAAAGTATCTTGGATTTTCTGAGTAATACACCAGCAGAGGCTTCAGCTTGAAGTCTCTACTGCTGTTTGCTGCCAGGAGGAGCATGAGCCTAGCTTTCATGGGCTTGTGACATGGAATTCTAGATTCTTTTTGGGTTATGGAAGTCCTACTTGGCAATCACTTCCAGAAAAAAAAAACATTTCATGACAATTAAAAATCTGTTCTGGCAGATAGCCTTCTCCCTCTATCAATTCTTCAAATTCCTTGACAAATTTCTGTGTGCCTTCTTTGTTAGCGCTAGCTACCTCTCCTTGTCTCAGAACACTGTGGATTTCATTTCTTTTTTTTAAAAAATCTGTGAAACCACCCCCTACTTGCTTTAAATTCCTCTGTTTGCTGTGAGCTACTATTCCTAGAGTTTTTTTATAGGTGTTCAAAGATGCGCTTATCTTCCTCACAGATCATGCTCTGAGTTATTGGATCTCCCTTCATCTGCCTCTCCTGGATCCAGACAAGAAGCATCTTCACCACATCGTCATGAATTGTTTTTCTGTGTTTGTCCAAAGCCTTTGTTGCTCCTTTTGACACATTAGCACCCATGATGCTGTCTCTGTTTAGCAACATGTTGAGATGGTCGACCTAGGCATGCTATTCATCCTGTTTTACCTCTGGTTTCTTTCTTCGTTTCAATGCTCAGACACTTATTTTCCTGCCAGTATCGCTCTAGTTCTTCTCTTCGCTCTTTTATAGCCCCATTTCTTCACTTCCTTGCAACACTTAAAAGAAACAATTGCACTGCATAAACAACACAACAACAACAGGATTTATTTATTTATTTATTTGTCTTTTGTTAACCAAGTTGGTCCACTGGGCTGGAGGCCCATTTTCAGTGGAGACCCAAGGAGAAAAGCTCCATATATAAAGCAAACAAGTTACAAAAATAACCTACATCTATAGCAATAATGCAGTCATTACAATCAAAGAAATGTGCATGCAAATATATACATGGGTGATAAAGAAGAAATAAAGTATCATGGAGTCATTAAATCAGGACAATGAACAATTAATAGGTGGATATGGCACTGACAAAAAGGCAGGAGTCAGAGCTTGATGTGGCAGAGTTAAAGATGTTAAGATTTGCACTGGGTGTGACAAGGGTGGACAGGATTAGGAATAAGTATATTAGAGGGTCAGCCCAGGTTGGAAGGTTTGAAGACAAAGCCAGAGAGGCAAGATTACATTGGTTTGGACATGTGCTGAGGAGGGATGCTGGGTATATTGGGAAAAAGATGCTAAGGATGAAGCTGCCAGGTAACAGGAAAAGAGTTAGGCCTAAGATAAGGTTTATGGATGTGGTGAGAGAGGACATGCAGGTGGTTGGTGTGACAGAGCAAAATGCAGAGGACAGGAAGAAATGGAAACAGCTGATCAGCTGTGGTGACCCCTAACAGGAGCAGCCGAAAGAAGAAGAAGAAGATATAAAAGCAACATGTAAACTTTGAGATCTAGAGAATGTGGGTAGGTCCTAGTTAGATGGGGTGGTAACAGGTACATGATGGACAGTTGGCCAGGTAACTCTTTAGTTCACCTTTGAAAGTTTTGGGAGAGTGGATAAAGCATAGTTGATTAGGCAGCTTGTTCCATCTGTGAGACATAGAGCAGTTATAGAGTAGTTTGCCTATGGTTTTAATGGGTTTGTAAGTCTCCAGTAGGTTCAGGTCAGTACTGCGGAGGGATCGAGAAAGTTTGTAAGGCGATAGGAGGTTGGACAGGGAGGGGCAGTCGGCAAGTTTATAAAATAAGGTGTGTGTCATTTGAAGCTGAGATAGTAGTAGAAGTTGAGGGAATTCAAGCCATTGAAGTTGTTTGAAGGCAAGGCAATGGTGCGATTTGTATGGTAGGTTACTGGTGAACCTAGTTATGTGGTTGTATGTCTGATTCAGTTCAGATAAGAGGCTTGCTTGAAGGTGAATAAAAATAGGGGAAGCATAGAGAAGGCAAGGGAGGAGATAGGTGTGGGCAAGGGAGGTTCTACAAGCAATAGGTAAGAATTTTTTGTTTCTGTACAACAGTCCAAGTTTTTGGTTGTTCTTTTTATGGACTGTTGAATGTGAATGTCAAATTTTAGCTGATCATCGATAGTAACCCCCAGCAGTTTGGTATGAGAGTCTGCATGAATTGATGTGTTATCTTGGGAAGTGATAGAGAAGGATGTCATAAGACTGGCCAATGATTTGGGGAGAAAGAGGAGTAGCTTGTATTTTTTTTTTGGATTAAGGATAAGTTGATTATCAATTAGCCAGTATTCAGTGGTGTTGAATGAGGTTTGTGACAGGGAGTGGAGGTCAGTGGGGTTGTTGGAGAGGGTGATAAGAGTAGAGTCATCTGCATATTTGATTAGAGTAAATGTGCAGCAGGCTGAGTGAAGTTATTAGTGAAAATATTAAAGAGAAGGGGGCCTAGGATGGATCATTGGGGAACTCCTGTGTTGGTAGGTAGGAAGGGAGAACAGGTGGACATCCATCTAACAGATTACTGCTGCTTAGTAAGATAGCTAGAGAACCAGTTAATAGTGGAAGCAGAGGTTGAGTTCCGTTGTTTTGTTAAGAAGCTTAGTGTGGGAGACAGTGTCAAAAGCCTTAGGGAGGTCAAGGAATAGGCATGACACCAGTTTGATTTCATCCCTGGCTTTGGCTATGGTCTGTGTAAAGGAAATAAGGGCGGTGGAGGTGCTGTGGTGTGGCCTAAATCCGTACTGAGAGGGGGTGGGGAGATTTTTCTGGAGTACGTATTTGAAGAGCTGAGAGTGAATACATTTTTCTAGGATTTTAGAAAGATGTGAGAGAATGGCTATAGGGTGGAAGTTAACTAGGTTGGTGGAGTTACCTCCTTTATGTAGTGGAATTGTATAGAAGGATTTCCAGATGTCTGGGACTACGGATTCTTTAATGGAGTGGTTTATAAGGATGGATACTGGATAAGCTATGGTACTGGCTGCAAGTTTGAGGAATAGGGGGGCAAATTGTCAAATGAGGGAGAGCAGGGCTTAACTTTCAGCAGAAGGGATTTTATATAGGCTGTGGGAGCTGGTTTCAGGGAAAAGTTGGAGTGGGAGTTGGTGGAGGTAGGAGTGAAGGTATGAAGGTGGTTGGTGTCAGGAGGGATTAGTTTCCAGATTGAGTCTATTAAGAAGTTATTTATTAGAGAAGCTATTTCTATAGGAGATTTATCAGGGAAAGGGTGAGGGGTAGAAGGCTTACCTGTGTAGAGGATATTATTTATGGAGTGACAAAATATTTTAGGATTGTAAACATAGCTCTCAACCTCCCATCTCCAGAATGAGGAACACTAGCCCTCATAATGTGGAACAAATGGGCAAAATATGGAACACATACTAATGGCTTACTAACAACTTTAACTAGGAAGGTCATAGGATAGTTAAAATATGCTGGTTTTATATTTTAATGAATTGATATGATTAATTTCTATTTGCCATGGATTTCACTTAAAAACATTCCTAACACTGAATGTGTGACAGACTCTTTCAATGTGGAACTTTGAAGAACTTTGAGGAACATGAACTTTTTAAGACCCCAAATGAGGTACGTTCCTCGTAAAAAGGTACACTTGAGAGGTATGGTTGTAAGTATGTGTGGATTGAGCCTCTAGGTGGTAATTTGTCTTGTCTTGGGTGATGAGTTTTTTTTTTTTGAAAGGTTTCTTAGTTCTTTAAATTTGAGGAAGAGAGTGGGAGATTTAGACTTTAACCATTGTTTCCAGGTGGAGTCCCTGAATTTTATGGTGGAGAGGGTATTTTTGGAGAGCCAGGGTGCAGGTTTAGAGCTGATCTTAATTTTTCTTAAGGGGAGCGAGAGAGTTTAGGATGTTTAGAAAAATTTTATTAAATTCATGAACAGCTTTGTTTAGAGTGAGCATGGAAAGATGGGACCAGTCAATGAGAGACAGTAGTTGGCTGAACTTCTCTGCAATGAATTTTGAGAGGTTTTGGCAGTCTCTATAAAGATGGGTTTTAGAGGTATGAGGTGGTATCCTTTGTATAGAGATTAGGAGGTGATCACTTAGAGAACTGGGTAATGTACTGGGATTCTGGTATTGATTAGGATTAGAGGTTAAGATGAACAACTTTTCAGGCTCTTTTCTGGGTTGAATTGTGAAACGGCGGTTGAATTGTGGGACACCAGGGCAGCCAAAAGAGTGGTTGAACTGTGAAATGGTTGAGTTGCATGGTGGTTGAATTGTGAGGTACCACTTGTGCCATTAGTAAGAACACATGCTGTTAGTTGCATATACAAGAATTTGCAATTTCTCACAAGTGACTCTGGGAAACTAGCCCTTCTCAACCCTGGGGGATGATGATATCTGTGGAGTGACTGAGATATGGTTTACAACAGCACTCTAACTCTGCAGGGCTATAATGCCTTCTACACTATTAGACTAGCTACTGTGCAGGAGGGAAAGAAAGAAGGAGGTGTTTTAGTCTTCTTCCAGAAGAGATTCATATCAAGGCTGGTAAAGAAGCATGCAGTACTAGATCTAAATAACATGAAATATAAATAGCATGAAGTATGATTTCACCCCCCCCCCCCCCAACAACACTGTTGAACCTCATCCTCCATACAGGTTTTGTACCAAGTGAATGGATAATAGCTACAATCCTTCCCCTACATAAGGAGGACCTTCCACAGACCCAGGCAATTTCAGACCTATAAGTTTGACCAGCCTCATATGCAAAGCCATGGAAAGACTGATTATGGAACTAATCAACAAGGACATGGGGGACTTCCAGACAGTGGAACCATCTGTGTTTGCATTCATTGAGGGCAGGTCATACTTACTTAAACTGGTGGCCTTTTTTTGAAAATGTCACCAAAGCAAAGGATGAAGGTAAACTGTGCATACTGCATACCTCAACCTGGCCAAATCTTTTGACTAAATAACCCACTCAGGCAAACTAGAAAAGCTAAATAAACTGGTAATAAACCCCTATGTCACTTCAAAGATTGCCAACTGACTCACAGACAGGATGCAAGAAATCAAAATAGGGGAAGTTACCTCCCCACATAGACCAGTCTCCAGCAAAGTCCCCCCTGGGCTCTGTGCTGGAACCTCTTTTACTTGGCATCTACTTTTCTGAAGTAAAAACCAATACCAAAGGGCTATAGCTGACCAAGTCTGCAGATGACTGCAAGCTATGAACAGTCATAGAATCCACAAATGAATTAGCCATCCTGCAGGAAGGTTTGTCCGAAATAAATAACTTGTGCCAAAATCATGGAATATCAGGTAAAGAATTACAGCAGTCTGATATGACAGCATACTGGTCACCATATGTGGTGACCCACATTTTAAACTGTCCCATCAGTCCCCTGCTTATTAGTAGGAACTTCCCCATTCACATCATACGACCCAAGCAATGACAACTCATCAACCTTCTAGTAGCAACTTCCCCATTCACATCATACGATCCAAGCACTGTCAGCTCAACAACCCCCTAGTAGTATCTTTCCCATTCACATCATGTGACACAAGCAATGTCAGCTCATCTACCCTCTCCTTTGTTACCTAATTCATCCCTGGTTTAGCACCTGTGTCTTTAATGGACACAGACAGCCTGTAAATGGTTCATCTTCCAGGCCCCTGCTTATAAATATTTCAGCTCCTTAGCCCCTGTTTACACTTATCAAGGGTACAAGAACTTATCAGAGAGTTGGGATGCATGGGTAGGCTTAAAAAGGCCCTTGTGGTCGTAAGCCTAGTAAACACCCATGAATCTATGAATCCAAAATACTTTAAGTGAAATGATACCTTTAACCAAAGAAAAAAAATCTTATACCTTTCCCATCTGTTATGTATGTTTTGCATAGCTTTGCTATGGACTTTAGTACTTTATATCTGGACCAGTAGAGTCCCATTTGTGCCACCTGATTTACGGCATAGTCTAATAAGTCTTTGAATTTCATTCTCATAACCCACTAATCTTTCCTAAATACTCTGCTTCTGGACTACATAAAATTTTCTGTATACCCTCCTTAAAGCTTCCTTAAGCTATATCCCATCATCAACAAAGCTATTTTATACAACTATATAATAATAATTGGGGACATGCTACAGAAAGGATTAATGAATTGCTCAATACTATGTCCAAAGTTACCTTGCAAACAGCACGTGCAATAGCACAATAGAAGACATAAAAAGAAAGCATCAATTTACTGAACACACACACACACACACAGTCTGCTGCTTATGCCTGACATATTGCCTGCTGTCTCATGTTCCCTTGGGGACCATGGACATTGTTTTCCCCCTGTGTATTTGGTTATTGAAGTTGTAGGTATGGCAACATATTCTTCTCTTTGCCCACAGGGAATTTGCAAACAGCCATATTTCTCTGCAGCTGAATGTAATTTCAGCCATTTGTCCCCAGTCAAATGTACCACAGGGGAAATGTCTTGCTGCCTAGGTGCCTGAACCCAAATCTTATACATTTCCCATCTGTTATGTATGTTTTGCATAGCTTTGCTATGGCCTTTAGTACTTTATATCTGGACCAGTAGAGTCCCATTCGTGCCACCTGATTTACGGCATAGACTAATAGGTCTTTGAATTTCCTTCTCATAACCCACTAATCTTTCCTAAATACTCTGCTTCTGGGCTACATAAAATTTCTGTATACCCTCCTTAAAGCTTCCTTAAAGTATATCTCCCATCATCAACAAAGCTATTTTAAACAACTATATAATAAGAATTGGGGACATGCTACAGAAAGGGTTAATGAATATCTCAATACTATGTCCAAAGTTAGCTTGCAAACAGCATGTGCAATAGCACAATAGAAGACATAAAAAGAAAGCATCAATTTACTGAACACACACACACACACACACACACACACACACACACACACACACACACACACACACACACACACACAAGGGCTGAACATGGATGGATTTTTTGCTGAATTTTCTACAACTTGTAGGGATAAAATAGATCCATACTTGCTTCAAATATTGCAGTTTATAGCAATTCCTGAGTGGGACCTTCTGAATTCAGTGAAGACTGCTGAGATGATATTATTTAAAAATGATGGCAATGATGAAACCTACGGGAATATTATAAACCCATTTTCATTCCAAAAACTGATTGTAGAGCTATTTCCAGAAATATAAACAGGAATATTATTAGACAACAGTATTCTGATCCCTACTTAGTTTGGATTCTGCCCAGAAAAAAACAATTCCAAACCTAACAAATATTTAAAAACTCTAATTTATTATAAAGATAATGACACAGGACTAGAAAATGAAATTAATCTAATAAAACTGGATGCATTGAAAGAATTTGATCATTTAAATAATGAATACATATGCAGAGGTTTAGAAAATTATTCACTACCCATTAATTTACTAAATATGATATTACATTTATAGGCTAAGACTTACACATATATTAAGATCGGTGGACTGATATCTGATGAATTGTTAATGCCAACAGAAGTCAGACAAGGTTTACCACTGTCAGCCTCATTTGTGTGTTTGTTGTTCAAAATACTGTGCAGAACCATTTTTTTTAACCAGAAAATGTGAATGCTCATTAATTGCATACAATGGTACTACTGTAATTACTAAAGATCATGACACTGACATTACTAGATTAACACAAATTGTATCTTTTGCAGAGAAAATAGTAGGGTATAAAATTAATTATGATAAGTCTGAAAGATTAATATTATGCTCCAGAACGAACATGGTTTCTACCAATAAATATAGCCATACAATACCTACTGTTCATAAATTTAAGTATCTAGGATTAACATTTACTGCAAAATATGAACAAATAATTATAAAAACTTGTGATGAATATACAAATAAAATTGCTCCTCAGTCAAATTCTATAAATATGAGAGTTTTTCTTTGATGGGTAAAGTCAACATTTTTCAAATGCTAATATTGCAGTCAATAATGTTACAAAATTTATTGACTCCACCAAATATAACATGGCATAATAAGGTAAAATGTAGAACGGTTAAGTTTCTATGCAGTGAAGTTTCTTTACTTATTCCATGGAAGGTATCTACTGCACCATTAAAGCAAGAAAGTTTGAATATGCCTGATGTTGTCAAGTATATGAAAGTTTGTGCTTTTATAAATAAACTGTAGGAAAAACTTAATATAATATTATAGCAATAACCCATGCCTGGGTGTGGGTAATGCTGGATTTACCCACGGTTGGCGTGGTTTGGTCCCGAGGGCAACCAAACAAAACCAACCGTGGGTAAATCCAGCATTACCCACACCCAGAAGTGGGTTATTGCTATTATACAATGACATTATTTAAGAAAAAAAATAATTACTTTTCTTAAATAATGGCATTGCATAATGCCTCCTTGCTGCCCTTCCACAGCTGTCTGGTATTCCACGGAAGTTTTGATGTACTGTGCATGCCTGCGCAGTACATCAGAGCTGTGGGCAAAAGCAACAGAGAAAGCAAGATCTCTGTTGCTTTTTACTGTTTCGCTGTGTTAAATGGGTTTAACATAGTGAGACAGCTTTAAAAAAAGCAACGGAGAATCTCTGTTGCTTATTTTAAAGCTGTATCGCTATGTTAAACCCATTTAACATAGCGAGACAGTTTTTTAAAAAGCAACGGAGAAAGCAAGATCTCCGTTGCTTTTACACACTGTGTCACTATGTTAAAAGAGTTTAACATCGCGAGACAGCTTTAAAAAAAGCAACGGAGATCTCCGTTGCTTTTATTGTCTATTACCATGTGTCGCTATGTTAAACTCCTTTAACATAGCGAGACAGTGTTTTAAAAAAGACTTATACTAATGGAAAAAGTCTGGGCGACCGGACCTTTTTCCATTGGTATAAGTCGATTTACAATGTGCACGCTGACCAATCAGCGTGCACGTTTTGGAATATTAATGGGGGGGGTCATGGTATAATAAACATATATGCATTTAACTATTAATTATCTAATTAACAGGGTCCAAAGAACTTTGTTATGGATGACTAATATAGCAAATATAATGTCTGATTTTAGAATATGATAATTATTATAAGTAGGAGATGTTATGATTAGCTCAGAATATTGGGATGATCAATTTTTTACATTTTTGAGGTACTTGCTTGATGATACCTAGATTAGATCATGGAAACAGTACAATCTCTTCTTTCCAAAGGTCAGGGCTAACACATAATTTATATAAATGACTTCATGTTTATTTTCACAACAGATCTGAGGATAAGCTTCCCTCAGCTTTCCTCATGGGTGGCCATGGTGGTGCAGTTGTTAGTGTTGTTTCTCACAGCAAGCAGTTCCCTGGTTTGATTCTCAGCTGGGGTTCCTTCTCTGCAGAGTCTGCATGTCCTCCCTGTGGTCGCATGGGTTTTTTTCAGGGTGCTCCAGTTTCCTCCCACATTCCAAAGACATGCAGTATTGCACCATATGCAAGAATAAACATGCCATTATTACTTATTCATTACTTGCTTTATGAGAATCATAGTACCTTGGAATGCTTGGCTCTTTAAAGATAATAAACTGACGTTGTATGGCAGGTGATTCCAGAGGTATTTCTTACCAAAATATTAGAAGTCTTTCAGACCACTCAGTTTCTTTTAGGTTGAAACATGTTACATTTTAAATGGAGTGTCATGCTCTCTGGTAATTATTCTAAACTAAAGGGTGAAAATGTCACACAGACTGTAATGGTATAAATATATCTAAATGACCCTTAAGAACATCAAGCGTTTCAATTGCATGGATTCTATATGCCCATGATTTTTTTACTTCAGTGCGTTTCCACTGGAGGATCACAGACAAAGGTTCAAGAAATGTTGAAATTGCTGTAATAAAATATATGTCTCAAAGATGCAAGCAGAACATTCCCAAAGCATCTTACATAGAGATATAAGATGACATGAATACACTTAAATATTAGCAATAGCAAACCTAGCAAATGCTCCAAAATTGGGAAGAAAGATAAACTTGCTACACGCATTCCTAGTGTGAGACCCAATCAATGCTTATGGATGCTAAGCACTGTTAAGATCAGGTCTCGCACTAAAGATGAAGAGTGGACAGTGTCAGTTAACAAAGAACAGTGGCAGGGGGTAAAATAGCTTTTAAAAAGATGCTATAAGTTCCCTCTGTCACTCTTATAAACAGAAAGTGTGGTAGAACAAAGTGTAACAGCTTTACTGTTTGTGGCTGCCATCTGTTTGACAGCACTAAGTACTTTGTCCACTTTCAATGGGTTTGAAAGCTGGTAAAACACTTCATATTCCTACTCTGTTTTCTGTAATTTGTAGTACATGGAGCAGATAAGGCCTATCCACTATAAAAACTTCTCTCTCTGCTCTTGAGGTACATTTCTTGGCATTCATGGCTCTTACACATAATAAGTTGGTTATGACAGGAGATGCAATTGTAATCCTCTATGTAAAGAATTTGTATCAGGAGAAGGATGGTTGCATTAACCTGCGTATAGAGTTATACAGTTATGTATACATCTAAATGTTTGCATTGTAAAACATTGCAGACATATACACAGGCAACAGGTAGACAGTATAAAAAAAGTAAGCAACATCAGCTTTATACAGTTTGTACAGTTTTATAATATAAACAAATATTTAAACTCAGTACAAGACTGATTAGTGGTATAAGGAGTTGAAAACAGTCCCAGGAAGAGGGGGGTGGGGAGGCGGGTGTTGATGTAGAGAAAAGTGCATGAACAAAGAGTAATGTGGTGTCTGGAGAATGGGTTAAAGAAGGATGATGAAAAAAGGGATGAACAAGATTTGTTTATCTTCAGTAATAAAGCAGTAACAGTTCCAGTGGTTGAACTTCCAAGTTTTAGGTCTTGTTTAAATACGAATAAGAATATTGTACACAAAGTTCATCTGGCATTTTGTTCCAGACTTTTATAGAGTAAAGTATAACCAATTCTTTCTCATATTTCTTCTGGCTTATAAATGGTTGAAATAGTTTCTGTCCACTGGATTTTACACCCCTGCTTCACGGATACAGTGCTAGGCTGTTTGAAATTAACATAGATGAAATTGTTTTATTTCTTTTTTTTTTTTTTTTCAAAACAAGTTTATTGTTTTAACATATAAGAGAAATATCATAACAATTTTATACAAATAATTAAAATAGGTATTATTATAATATTCAACAAAACAACTAAAGTATTTACAAAGACATCCACTACAATCAGATCAATTAATTAAACTAAAATACTGTGCTATTGAAATTAGAATTTTTTTAACAAATTTTGTAAATTATCCCATACAATAAAATGTGATGTTTTTCTAGTTGTTCTCATTCTAATTGTGCTTATTTCCATATGACACATTATATTCATAACATTTTTAAATTCATTGAACGAAGGAGGTGTATCTGAAATCCAATTTCTAGTTATTATTTTCCTAGCCACTGCTAGTACAGACCATAACAAGGGAAGCTTAATCTTTTTAACACATTGAGGTACAGGTGTGTTGAATAATATAAGAGACTTAGAAATAATGAAATTATCTGTAAAAAGAGCCTGCAAAAATTAATTAATTGACTTCCAGTATTCTTTCAACTTCATACAGTCATAAAACATATGAGCCCAGTCAGCATTAATTTCTACATTACATCTCTTACATAGATTATCTTTATTATTAATTTTATTCATCATCAAAGGTGTATAAAAGATCTATGTAAAAATTTCCATGTATAAAGTCTCCAGACAATGGAAGATGTAGTTCTATAAGCAGATTCCAATATATATTGTTTATCTTGTTGAGTTGGTGGGTCCCCATTAATAGAGGTGAAATAATTCCAGTATGAATCTACATTGTAAAAAGTTTCTTGTCTGATAATTTTATGTATATATGAAAGTTTACCTTTATCAGAAACTTTATGCTGTAAATTTATTATCAAGTAATCAATCAGTTTTGGAATAGATTCTTTAACTGTTATAGACATTAGATCTATTCTATCAATGAGATGTTGTCTAAAGATCTGAACCTCTAACCAGCAAGTTTCTCTTAGATCAAATTCTTGTTTTAAGAAATCTAGATTTTTAACTTTATTATCAGATATCAGCTGATACCAGTACTTTAGATTATTACCTATAGCTAAATGAGCTCCTTCAGAAGTAGATGACATAAGCATACCCTGAGTATACATTATAGGAAATACAATAAAATTCCATTCCCTATACTTAGGGTGCATGAATATAAAGTTACGATAACTAATAATAATATTTAATGGGTAACAGACCATATGTTTAGGTGTAATAGGTGAAGTACAAAATTCCTTTAGCAACCACAACATGGAGTTATTTATAATCATATTTTTATGTGTTAAGGAGATTTTCATGAAGTGCATACTAATTAGCTCCCAATAATCTTTCCATTTTGCGACATATGACCGATCTATTAATAAAGTAATAACTTTTATAATAGAAGAGATAATATATAAATTAAAGTCTGGAAAAGAAATACCCCTTGAGACCAGCTATTAGTATGTTTCTTTAATGCAATCCTAGGTCTATTAGGTGCCCATAAGAAATTTAACATTAGTGTATTCAGTTTCTTGATAGTTATTTTTGTAGGTGAAAGTATTATTGATTGTATTAAGTATAAAATCTTGGGGAATATTATCATTTTAATAATTGTAAGTCTCTCCTCCATAGTAAAAACATATTATTCCAGGTATTAAAAAGATTTTGTATATTAAGAAAACAGGTATTATAGTTATTATATATAATAGATTTAATATCTTTAGATAGTATTATACCTAAATAAGTTATCTGACCTGAGTTGGGTACATATTTAGTAAAATCACTAATGAGAGTATTTTTTCATGTATATATAGGTAGTATTTTAGTTTTTTCTTCATTTAATATTAAACCAGAAATACTTTTAAAATTCATCATTTTATCAAATAAAGACTGCATAGAAGAATTAGATCCTGCTGATGTAATTAGAACATCATCTGCAAAAAGTTGAATTTTTGATGTTGTATTTTCTTCTATTTCAAAACCCTCTATGTCAGTACTGTTTCTAATCAAATTAGCCCAAGGCTCCATTACTAAAGTGAATAATAGTGGAGAAAGTGGACATCTTTGCTTTGTACCTTTAAGAATGGGTATTTTTTGTGAAACATATGTTCCCACCTTAATATAAGCCAGCGTTCCTTTGTATAAATGCTCAATTAAATTTACAAATGCATCAAAGAAATTTGTGCATTTCAGTAAGGTAAACAGATAGTCCCAACTTACTGAATCAAATGCTGAACCTATATCAAGACTAATAAGTGTTAAATCTTTCTTTTTCCTATTTGCAAAATCAATTAATGTTAAAGTTCTTCTTATATTATCAAAAGTATTTCTATTTACAATGAAGCCCGTCTGATCTATGTCTATAATGCCGGGGATAATTGTCTTCAATCTATCAGCAAAAATACTCATAAACATTTTATAATCAACATTAAG